>NW_018164889.1:65961-72274 GCF_001263595.1 Phalaenopsis equestris
AAAGAAAAACACACAAATATCTTTTATTAAAGCGTAATATCTCAAAAATAGGTATAAAAATCTGTCTAAAAACACTATATATTTTAGGTGTATCAAGATGCCACAAAACGAGTTCACAAGTTTACAAAGCTCCATAAAGAAGTTGGTAAGGAAATTGTTAAGCAGGAGAAACATGCTAGGTACATACAAATAAATCTAGGAAGAAAGTAGCATTTCAGGAAGACGATCTCATATGGATTCGATTGAAAAGGGAAAGGTTTCCCACAAGATCATTCAGGAAGTTTAAGCCGAGAGCAGATGGACTATTCAGAGCACTTCGGAAGCTAAACAACAACACTTACAAGATCGACATGCCTGGGGACTACAACATTTCAACCACATTCAACGTCGCCGACTTAACACCATAATTTGACTAACCTGGAGCTTTGGCAAAAGAGGTCGAAGCTTCCCCAACCCCAAGAGAGTGACGCAGGCGCTGATTGATATGGTGTTTAACCTGGAGCTTTGGCAAAAGAGGTCGAAGCTTCGGGGTGCTTCAACCGCGCAAGCTTTGCGGAACAGCGGGGCGGACATGATTGCGATCCCACGTGATGGAGAAGGAAGCGGATCTCAAACCCTCGCGATCCAAGAGCTGCTTCGCATATCTTCCACATCCATCTTCTTCTGGAAGAGTTTTTCTTTTGGATTCTTCTTTCCTATCACTCCCCTTCCTTTTGTGTAGAAGTAGAAGGCTATCAATAGCTATCCATTGTGTGTCGGAGGCAGTTTTAAAGTTGCCTTCTAATCTTTTATGTGGAGTCTCTTCCCTCTTGTTAGGGCTGTGTCGACGATAGGTGGTACTTCGGTTGTATCCTTCTCCAATGTGGTGTTGTAGACTTCCAAACTTCTTTGCTTCTTCTCACCGACCCCTTTTCCTACCTCTTCCCTAGCTGTCTACCACCCCCAATACGCCTCCACCACTCTCCCGCCACTCCCACTTCCTCCACTACCTTGATTTCCTACCTACCTACAACCAACCAAACACTATTACAACTTACCGAAACAACCACCTGACCTTTCTCATCTTTGCCCTGCCACCTCGCCGAAGCCACCACTGCCTTTAAACATCATCCGACTTCCCTAACTGGAGGATTCACTTATTATTGTATTTCTTTTCTATTTGAGTTGGGTTGTAATCTTATTTCTTTATTAGTAAACGTTTGTTTTTTCTCCATTATTCTTTATACTAGTTTTGGTATCACCCGGTCTCCCTCCAAGTTTGTCTAAACTCCTCCTTGAGTCCATATCTATCCCCGACAGAACCCACCGTAGCTAGTTCTTCCTTTTACAGCTGGAACTTTCCTATAACATCACCCTCAGCTCAGTTGAAATCATGGCGGACTCCTCAACCACTCGGGTTCTTTCCGATAGTGTGCTTGAGTCCATCAGAGGATCAACACTAACTTCAATCCCTCCACAGACCAGAGACCCGAAAACTCATGAACTTCTTGATCACTACGCATAAACATAAGGGCTCTAATTTTCTCTAATGGTCCCAAGTCTTGTCATTGCTCGTCAAAGGACAAGAAAAGTTCGGTTATCTCATAAGGATGATTTATGAACCACCAAAAATTGACCCTGCATATGGAGCGTGGGAAGTGAAAAATTTCATGGTCATGTCTTGGCTGATCAATTCCATGAGACTATGATTGGTCGTTTGTATTGTTTCTTTCATTTGCAAATACACTACGGACAACAATTTGGGATACCTACTCGGACGTAGGAAACTCAAGCCAACTTTATAATTTATAGTATCTCTACCCAATTAGGATTCCCCTACCTTTCCTTGCTATTCTCACTTTGAGCCTTGTCGCTTCTTTGACGCTTCTTCAATGTTGTCTCGTAGGCCGGAATGCATTGTGTAAACCCTATGAGATGTCCCAGTTATTTCATTGGCCTCGGTTGTGGATGATCCGTTATCTATTTGGGATTGTGAGAAACTCTTTCTCTGTCCTCGTGGATTAGGGACGCTCCTGTGAGATCTCTTTACTGTTCATCACTTGAATGTAAGCAAAATTTCTTTAATCAAGAGTATTTTTGGGCAACCACCATGATATAATTAACCAAAGGGATATGTCACTTTGGGAGTTGCTCTTGACCCTAAAACAAAATTATTTTTTTGGTTTTCTGATTATGGGTTGCTTATGTAGGGATTCTCTTCGTGGATGACGCGTTTCAAGGCGTTTTGATCCGGTCTTGTTCTGGACATACACTCTTGACCCATCTCACGAAGTTTACCCTACATAAGTTCTCCACGTTCTTTTTCAAATTTGTTCATCTAATTCAGCTGTGTATTCTCCTTTTATGTACCCTCCTCTTTTCTCGATCGTTTCGACCGTCCAAGAAAGAGAGCTATTTGAAGAGACAACTTAACAATGACAAATAGACAAGCTAACGACTCCAAATTTATGAAAGGAACAAAAAACAATTTACTCACCAGATGCCATCGTGGACTCCTTTGCAAGTTGCTATGGCCGAAATTTGAGAGGCCATCCAAAACAAAGGGTATTTTTGCAAACCAATGCCTATGAAGGTAGGTGGATATCTGCATGACCTATAGAGGTTACAATACATAGGAGTGTCGTCACCTTCAAAGTCTTGATTGAAGAGTTGATTAAGGCTGGAAAGTTGAAAGAGTTCATAGCACCAAATGTTGTGAATTAGAGATAAAAGAAACAATCGCGAGGCCTGTAAGGAACCAACTTGGCTTAGGAAATCCATATTGCAAGAGCATGTCAAGCATACTTGGTGCGGATGGAGTGGAGGTGCCTCATCAAGCAAGCCTCAAAAGACTTCCCTTAGGGGAAATGTACTTAATGACTTCGTCTTGGTGTCGAATCGCGAGTCGTCCACCCATTATCTTTACTGATGAAGACCTGCTTATTAAGGGGAACCCTTGCAATGATGCTAAGTGATAGCAACATTAATCACCATCTACATATTGGCATCATCCTCAAAGTATATTTGTATTTAGAGAATTATATCTGCATCATCTAAATCTACTTTTCTATTTCCTTTGCATCAGTAGTATTGATCATAAAAAGATGGCTCGTGATTGTCATCTAACAAACAATGAGGTGGATGCCTTAACTGGTCGATGTCCTCCTCCTATGTAATATTTAAATCATTCTCCGCATCTTCAAATGTTGATGCTTTACCACAACTTGTGAGAGCAGCATCCTTTTATTTCTGAGTAGTTTCCCTCTAAATAATCATTTGGCAGTAATATTGTACATAAATACTCCTACTTTAGTAACTTATCTTCTAAAATCCCACGCCCAAGCTTTTTGGTTTCTCTTTCGTGGTTGTTGGCTTGCCATCTTCAACTAGCTCACTTTTTTATAGGATGGAGATTAGTGCCCAACCTTTTTACTGGATGGGCTCACAATAAGTTATTGGTCCATTTAAACTAATTCTCTCCACATATTCTCTCTCTCTCTCTCTCTCTCTCTCTCTCTCTCTCTCTCTCTCTCTCTATATATATATATATATGAAGAGTAGATAAGTTTTCCCTTTCCATACTTGAAAGAGAACATGTGATTATAAAATATGGATTGGCAGCTCCATCTCATATTGTGCAGTGAAAAATATTATTGTAGGGATGATGAGTGGTGGAGTCAAAGGAGCAGATAACAACTTGGTGATAACAGTTGCCAGGAGTGATCTTTGGTATCAATTGACTCATAGAGCTCTATGATTATTCATATATTTAAGTTCTTTTTAATTTTAGGTCTCTTTTATTTATATAATGTAATTTATTTATAATTATTTGAAGTGTTATTTCGATTATTTTAATTGAATTCTCTAACCACTTAATCCAATAGCAAATATTTATTTTCTTGAACATACAAAATATTTTAGGCTCCTAACTGATTTGATAATATTGTAATCTCTTGGTCATTTGATTTTTTTTTATCGATATGCTTGCTTTGATTGTATGCATGTTATTCAAAGATAGTTTGATCTTTCTAAATAATGACTTGAAGTTGTTAAGTTTACTCTCGTGCTTGATTTTTATTATTTTGATAATGATTAAAACAATTTGGTGAATTATGTTCGTCTAATTTAAACATTCCTTTTAACAATTAAGTTTTTCTTTTTTAATCAAGAACATTGTTTTAGTATGTGCAATGTAGAATGATTAATATAAAAAAAATTAAGATTGAAATTTGGATGATTTCACAATTCATTTTAAAAATATTTTTTTTCAAATAATTGTGTTAATATTGATGTTTGATTAGTGTTGAGTCATGATATGTATATGAATCACATCTTAGAGGTTGGAGTATAATGAGAGAGTGTGAGAGAGGTGCATAGTGATAAATAGTAAAAGGTCGTGTCCATTTCATAGAATAATTCATTGTTAATAAGCGAGGGGTACAACATGTAGGGTTGCATGTTTTCCCCTATTTTAATGGGGAGATACATGATATTTTAGGTATTTTATGTGTATAGGCCTATGGCTTAGTTACCTTCTTGTTAGGTAGGCTGGGCTTGATATTTGTTTTGGTGAGGCCTGCTCGTTCGGCGATGCCAACGGGACTGGCTTTGATTGATTGGGCTTTGTTGACTGTCGATTCTTGGTAAGGAGCTTCTGTTGGTTGAGCTATGTTAGGCTATCGAGCAAATGGTGAATCATTATAACCCGATAAGTAACTCTCTCTTCAACCCAGAGAGCCGAAGGAATGATTTAGGGTCTTTTTGGCGCATCTTATCTGCCTTTTCTGCATTTTTAAAACATTGCCATGTCATTTTTTTTTCTCCTTCTTCGGTGTGTTTCGCGATAAACTAGTTTTGTTTTGTAATAAACACCGGTCGTGGGTTTGACCCCACAGCCTGTGTTTGGAGGAATTTTCTTACATCTCTCATCTCGTACCCTATGTGCCTCTTCGATCCTCTCCTCTACCCTCATCCCGTGGCTTTGATTGCTAAACAAAGGCTCTCTCTCACATGCCTCTCTCGAGTGTTTCCTTTCTCCTCCTCCTCTCTGTGATTCATGGTTGCGGTGCTCTGTAAGTAATATCGTTGCCTTTCTTGTAGTAATTTTTTATGGAATGGCTTTTCTAGGCATTTATTTGGTTTTCTTCTTTGATGTGAGAAGTTTGCAGTGCTATGTGAGTAATATCATCCTCTTTCTTGTGATGAATTTCCAAGGAATGGCTTTTTTGTGAATTTTTGGCCTTCTTCTTTTTTTTTGCTTTCTCTTTAGACTGTTGCCTTTGGTTGGAGGTTGGATGTTAGACTTGGGTGTTGGATTTAAATGTGTGTCTTGTTTGTGGGTGGTTAATGTGTGTGTTGGTGGTTGGTGGCTAGTTCATGCTTGAGAGTGCTTTCTTCATATTGTTTCTTTGATAAATGGAATATTTGATGAAGAAACTCGTGTTTCATGCTTGAGAGTGCTTTATTCATATTGTTTTTTTTGATAAATGGAATGTTTGATGAAGAAACTCAGAAGAAACTCGGAGAACAATTAGTTTTGAATGTTCTTCAGATTTTAATATTGCTACTTAATAGAAGCAATAATTTAAAGGTTGAATTTATAATATTTATTGTTAAATGCAGTTATAAAAGCATGATGTTTGTGTCTCTCTCTTTAATGTGCTACCAAAGAGCAACATTTTGGACTAGATGCGCTCCAACAATTCTTATGTGTGTGTGTCTCTCTTTACCGTTGCATTTGGTTGGATGTTGGTGATGCAAGCTGACTTTCCATCTTAATGCTACATTATCTAATGTTAGCCCATAAACATAGTTGTTATGATATTTTTTGCCCATCTTAATCAGTTAATAAAAACTACTCTAGTGGCTTGATCAAATGACATTCTTTGGGATAAGGATGTGAGGGATTACCTGTGTTTTTCCGGTGTTAGAAGGGCTTTTGTTTTTTTTTTTTTTTTTTTTTTTTTTTTTGTGATGGAGCTGTGATGGAGGGTGGTTTTTGCCTGGTTGGTGGTTGTCTTAGGGGATTTTTTTTTTTTTTTTTTTTTTTGTGATGGAGTTGTGATGGAGGGTGGTTTCTGCCTGGTTGGTGGTTGTCTTAGAACTGGGTTGTAGCTATGTAGGGGTCGTGATGGAGCTATGATGGGGATTGGTTGTGGCTAAGATGGGGGGTGGTTTCTGCCTGGTTGGTGGTTGTCTTGGGGCTAGGTTGGGGCTTTGGCTGTGTGGGGATTGTGATGGAGCGGTGATGTGGGTGGGTTGTGGTTATGTTGGGGGTGGTTTCTGTTTGGTTGGTGGCTGTCTTGAGACTGGGTTGTGGCTGTGTGGGGGTTGT
>NW_018164889.1:72374-86920 GCF_001263595.1 Phalaenopsis equestris
GTGATGGGGGTGGGTTGTGGCTGTGATGGGGGTGGTTTGTGTCTGGTTGGTGGTTGTCTTCGGACTGGGTTGTAGTTGTGTGGGGGATGTTATTGAGTTGTGATGATGGGTTGGTTGTGGCTGGGGGGGGGGGGGGGTCTACAATGGTGACATAAAAACTTGGAAGACCCCAAGCAGCTGAATGCAAAGCTGATCAAATGGGTTTACAGAGGAGTGAACAATTGAGAGAGCTATATGAGTCTCTTTCTACAGTTGAGTGTGTTTAGATGGTTGTTGGAAATCAAAATTGGTTTTGCATTGGGATGGCTGATGGCCATGCATATAGATCAATTAGTGTAAGGATCAATACTGCCTATAGATCAATTAATGTGTCAATGTTCTGCTTCTGTTGTCTTTAATTGCTTTATTGAATGGGCGTGTTTAGATTCAAAAATATCTAACACGTATACATTGTAGTTTTGTTGAGAAATGTACAACTTCTGCCTCACAGATTTTTCTTTTAAGAAAGAAAAACAACAAATAAGCGGTTTACAAAACGCACAAACCAAATAGCTACAACTTATTCATAACAGGGGAAAATTGGTCATTTTTCCAGAATCAACTGTTCTCTAAACACGCAAACCAAACAAACAGACAGCTTATCTGGATCAGTTGCTTATTAGCAGATTATTGATAAGCTGCAGCTGCCCCAAATAGAGCCTTAGACTTCTTATGGCATGATTACTTCTCAATCCTTGATAAGCGACCTCTAAGGCATTCGTAGGATGGTTTATGGTACTAAGGAGGAGTTGAGTCTTTCCTTGAGTCTACTCTACAAAAAGATTGATTGTCAGTCTCGATATACTTTCTTGTGGTGGTTGGCTTTTGCATGCCCATTTGTCCTGTCTTGGTTTGGTGTGTTTGAACTTCTAACCATTTTGACTTCTTTAGTCTTGTTGACTCTAGCTCGGATGCGTGAATCCGGCTGGCTTTGACCTTGACTTTGTTTCAGACCATTGGCTTTGGTTAGATAAGTTGACCTCTCGGTCTTCTGATGGTTAGCCCTCTTTATTTGTACATTTCTGCCTTTTGAACAATTAGATCTTTTAGGGATTCGTGCTAGTATGTTTTTTTATGATTATGAATTCTAATTGTAAAATCACATATACTAATCTAAATCTTATAATGAACATTGTGGTTGGAAAATCTTTGCTTGGTTGGAATAATTTTTTGAAAGTTCATTACTTTGCACTTTGATAAAATTATAGCCATGCAATGTTTCTCAAAATAAGTTGGAGTCGGATACAACCTCATGTCTTCTAATTTCTAATGATCATAGCTAACTTAGTCACCAAAATTTCTGATTAGGAAGCTTGGAAATAGATATAATTTTGGGGAAAAAAAATTGAGGCAAATGTATTTTAAAATCATTAAATTGATTTTGAGATAAAAATAATAATAATATTTAAATTATATTCATCTTGAACTGAATTATTTCATTTGGATCTAACAAAAGAAGCCTCTCGAATGTCCGTGGAATAGCTCGTGATATTGAGGAATTGAATTCTTTCCTCGGGTCGGATCTACCGGTATATCGATGCCTTAAGTCGGCTTTCATGTGGTGTCAGCTCGGATGCTTATTTATCTTGCTCCGATTGGTTTGAATTTGGATCGTTCGGTCGTTGTTTTTGTCTTTCTTCTAACTTGGTTGGTCTCCTGGTCTTCTATTTGTGGATCATTTTTTATCGTATTTCACTGATACCCATTTTTTATGTATAATATATTAATAATTAAATTTTAGAAATATTCATCTTAAACTAAATTATTTTATTTGGATTTAGAAGGTGCTCATGTTTCTGAATGGCTTCAAGATTAGGAAAAAATGATTAATTCTTTCCCGCAATCAAATGAAGCTTAGCTTCGGATCCGAGGAAGGTACCGCACAAAGGCTTCGGAGCCCGGAGAACAGCGACAAAGATCTGATGAGATGTCGGCGAGGTGGAGTAAATTGGCAAAATGTCGCAATTGAAGATTTGTCCTTTCTAATTATTATTGTTTTTAATTAAAGTTAAATTTTGTGGGGGCTGTTAGTTTGTAAGCCTTTAAAATTTTAATGTATTTTGAATAAAATGTCAAGGAAAATGGGGCTTTTATGTACAAATAACACAATTCTTATGTGTTTATTTATCTTGTCAATTGAAAACATTTGAAGCATGAAAATTTATATGGAGCATTGGGATGGCATAGAAGTTTGACGTGTTTGTGGTATGGGCGATGATAAAAAAAAGCATCTGGTGATAAATTTGAGATGGCGAAATAGTATTGTATCTCCTGACCCAAGGATCTTGTGAGGGTACAGGATTGACACAACTATTCAACGACATTTGACAAGAGATAACCCTTTCTTTCTGAGGATATCGATAGTTCTAGCCCGACAGTGTAATTTGCTTGTGGACATTCTGATTTACAAAATGTATAATACAATGACAAAAAAAATACATTTGTTAGACTAATATTTGACAGAAAATTTACATGCATGACAAACTATGAATTTTGGTTGTTACCTTCTAAATGTCCACTTAAAGAATTGCCCTCCTATGATTGTCTTGATGGTAATTTCTAGTTAATGTTGGACTTTATACACACAGATTGTCGATGGTTTTCTATGAAGTCCATCAGGAATGATAAATATGAGCTCATCCTAACTTGAAATCCTTATACCCAGCTTTGATCTTCCATATATGTGTCGCCTGACTTTCACAGAATGATCATTTATCCAGAAATATTAGCAAATCAGCTATTTTTAAATGCATAAATCAAACAGGTAGTCAGCTTATCCGGATCAGCTACTGATCAGCAGCTTATCTGGATCAGTTGCTTATTAGCAGATTATTGATAAGCTGCAGCTGCCCCAAATAGAGCCTTAGACTTCTTATGGCATGATTACTTCTCAATCCTTGATAAGCGACCTCTAAGGCATTCGTAGGATGGTTTATGGTACTAAGGAGGAGTTGAGTCTTTCCTTGAGTCTACTCTACAAAAAAGATTGATTGTCAGTCTCGATATACTTTCTTGTGGTGGTTGGCTTTTGCATGCCCATTTGTCCTGTCTTGGTTTGATGTGTTTGAACTTCTAACCATTTTGACTTCTTTAGTCTTGTTGACTCTAGTTCGGATGCGTGAATCCGGCTGGCTTTGACCTTGGCTTTGTTTCAGACCATTGGCTTTGGTTAGATAAGTTAACCTCCCGGTTTTCTGATGGTTAGCCCTCTTTATTTGTACATTTCTGCCTTTTGAACAATTAGATCTTTTAGGGATTCGTGCTAGTATGTTTTTTTATGATTATGAATTCTAATTGTAAAATCACATATACTAATCTAAATCTTATAATGAACATTGTGGTTGGAAAATCTTTGCTTGGTTGGAATAATTTTTTGAAAGTTCATTACTTTGCACTTTGATAAAATTATAGCCATGCAATGTTTCTCAAAATAAGTTGGAGTCGGATACAACCTCATGTCTTCTAATTTCTAATGATCATAGCTAACTTAGTCACCAAAATTTCTGATTAGGAAGCTTAGAAATAGATATAATTTTGGGGAAAAAAATTGAGGCAAATGTATTTTAAAATCATTAAATTGATTTTGAGATAAAAATAATAATAATATTTAAATTATATTCATCTTGAACTGAATTATTTCATTTGGATCTAACAAAAGAAGCCTCTCGAATGTCCGTGGAATAGCTCGTGATATTGAGGAATTGAATTCTTTCCTCGGGTCGGATCTACCGGTATATCGATGCCTTAAGTCGGCTTTCATGTGGTGTCAGCTCGGATGCTTATTTATCTTGCTCCGATTGGTTTGAATTTGGATCGTTCGGTCGTTGTTTTTGTCTTTCTTCTAACTTGGTTGGTCTCCTGGTCTTCTATTTGTGGATCATTTTTTATCGTATTTCACTGATACCCATTTTTTATGTATAATATATTAATAATTAAATTTTAAAAATATTCATCTTAAACTAAATTATTTTATTTGGATTTAGAAGGTGCTCATGTTTCTGAATGGCTTCAAGATTAGGAAAAAATGATTAATTCTTTCCCGCAATCAAATGAAGCTTAGCTTCGGATCCGAGGAAGGTACCGCACAAAGGCTTCGGAGCCAGGAGAACAGCGACAAAGATCTGATGAGATGTCGGCGAGGTGGAGTAAATTGGCAAAATGTCGCAATTGAAGATTTGTCCTTTCTAATTATTATTGTTTTTAATTAAAGTTAAATTTTGTGGGGGCTGTTAGTTTGTAAGCCTTTAAAATTTTAATGTATTTTGAATAAAATGTCAAGGAAAATGGGGCTTTTATGTACAAATAACACAATTCTTATGTGTTTATTTATCTTGTCAATTGAAAACATTTGAAGCATGAAAATTTATATGGAGCATTGGGATGGCATAGAAGTTTGACGTGTTTGTGGTATGGGCGATGATAAAAAAAAGCATCTGGTGATAAATTTGAGATGGCGAAATAGTATTGTATCTCCTGACCCAAGGATCTTGTGAGGGTACAGGATTGACACAACTATTCAACGACATTTGACAAGAGATAACCCTTTCTTTCTGAGGATATCGATAGTTCTAGCCCGACAGTGTAATTTGCTTGTGGACATTCTGATTTACAAAATGTATAATACAATGACAAAAAAAATACATTTGTTAGACTAATATTTGACAGAAAATTTACATGCATGACAAACTATGAATTTTGGTTGTTACCTTCTAAATGTCCACTTAAAGAATTGCCCTCCTATGATTGTCTTGATGGTAATTTCTAGTTAATGTTGGACTTTATACACACAGATTGTCGATGGTTTTCTATGAAGTCCATCAGGAATGATAAATATGAGCTCATCCTAACTTGAAATCCTTATACCCAGCTTTGATCTTCCATATATGTGTCGCCTGACTTTCTTATATAAATATGTGCTTGCCTTTTGTACTTATTTAATATTCTATAATACTTAGAATCATTTACTTGTAATTTTAACTCTTTAGCAATGGCGTTGAAGGCGCTAGTTACGTGTTGCTATACCTTTTTGCTGCACTTTTTTATTGTACTTTATGACATGTATTATTTTAATATACCTGTAAAAAACCTGTAGGTTAGAGAACAGTAGGACACTTGTTTAGAAGGAACACTACAACAAGCCTTGAGACCCAGTCATAATCACAAGTTCGAACATAAAACCTAAACATGGAACCATCACAGCAAGGAGTTCAGAATGACGATGCAAGCCAATAACGGACAATTTCAGATGATGATCAAGATGAAACATGAAGCTAAGGATGAACCTCAACTACTTTTTTTCGCTAGTCTTAAATAGCATGAACCCCTAGGACTTCGAGGTAGTTTCGTCTAGCACGAAGTAAATCCTCTCTCTATCCTTTAGGCTTTTGCACAATCATGTTGCGCAGTATAAGTCCTAACTTTTCTTAGGATTTCGAGGTTATCTATTTGGTACGACTTAAACTCTCTCATCTTCCTAGTTTATTTGCATGATCGTACATGTGCAAATAAAAGCCCTAATTTCAATAATCGGCTGGAGTAAACATCAAATAAATATCATTCCAAAAATATAAAGTCAAACTATAGCAAAGTTTGGGAAGTCATTGAGGTTCTCATATTCTATGACATCCCCTATTTCTCGTTCATTTGATCTCCAAAATAATTGTTCAAATTTGAGTCCTTCCCACTTGACATTTCCTACAAACAATCATGAGCACTCAACTTTGAATTTATTTTCGAGAGTTTTTTTAGGCAATTTCGATTGCCTAAAATGTATTTAATTATAAGGGCTTGCTTATATAAAAAATTAGAAACCTAGATAATTTAAATTATGTCTAATTCTTATATTAAATAGAGGAATTATTGGTCATAAATTCCATAGACTAAATGAATGTCATATTTTTTTCAGTTTATATAATCAAGCCTACTGTCAAGTGATATGCTCATTTCTTGAGATGACTATCATTTGCGGTATTATGCTCGATTATTTGAACTATTAGATATATGAGATTTATTCGATCTCATCTTTCAAAATTAAAACACTTTTTTCAAAAACAAATCAAAATTATATCCAAATTAAATTAAATTTATCTTCACAGAGAATCGACTGATAATTTTGTTTTAGAAATAGGCGCTGAACAATTCTTTTTAGTTTTCCATTTTGACTCCAAATTTCATCATTTTTACTCAAAGTTCTAAAAATCAACAACGTGCAATAAAACACAAAAAATATCTTCTATTAAAGTGTAATATCACCAAAAATAAGTATAAAATGAGTCTAAAAATGCATATATTCTTTGTGTATCAATTCGTATAGAATACAGGTCTTAAGACACCAGAAGAAGGAAAAAAGAATGAATTTGGAGCATAAAGAAAGAGAAACGAAATTTCGTACATATCTCACCGCAGTTGTGTGTGTGTACATATCTCAAATGCGTGTAAATGCATGCATATCCACAGTTTCTTGCACTTCTACGCACCCATTGCACTCTGCCTGTGCTCTACGTACTTGCCAAAACAGGCGTTGTGCTTACCAAATCAACCCGCACCTCAAGCGCCACTATTACAACTGCTTGTGGGGGTATGCACGCATCCATGCACGTCCCCGCAAGCGAAGTCTGGACTTGATGTGTCGCCTTGGCAAATCCAACAGTCCATGTGCCTTTCCAAATCCAGGCCACGCACGCCACTGCCACAATGCACTTGCGGGAACGTGCATGCACCCACGGTGCACACAGCCGCAATTGAAGCTACCCCTTGCCAAAATTGGCATGGACTTATCGAAACCAAAACAAGCGCGCGCGTGGCTGTTCGCACCACCCGTCAAAACACCAAATTTCAAGATTTTGACTGATTTGGTGAAATGTTATGCCTCTTTAGGACTTCTAAAGTATGACCTAAGTATAAAAATATATTTTGGTGATTATGACAACACTTTTAGCCTAGGGGGTTGTGCCTCCAGAGTGAGGGAAAGCCTTTTGGAGCTTTTGAGAGTTTTCGTCTTAGGCTTTACTTGAAAGAGTATGTTCTTGTTATTTTTTCTTTTTCACGATTATATGATAGCTTTTTATGATGTTGTAAGGTGAGATCAAGGGAAATTTGTATAAGAGAAATCCATGGGTGTATGTATTTATCAGAAAGGACATTGATGTATTATAAGAGACTGTTTGGCTCGTTCTTGAGTTTTTTTTTATCCTTACATCATCTCCCTTCTTTTTTCTTGCAATTACAAAGTTTATGTTTCTTTTAATCATGCATCGTAACTAATTTCATTTCATATTACTGTGATGTTATCCTCGTGGATTCATTTCATATTACTGTGACGTTATCCTCGTGGACTTCTTGTAATTTTCATGATATGGATCTTGTGTTCCCTTGACGCCCTTTTTGAGCATCATTGTTTCATGTTGATGTATTAACCTTCTAATCACCATTTACTTCTTATTAGATGCGATATGAAAGTTAAAATCTTTCGTGAAGCATGGACTTTAACTATTACATAGTGGAAATGAAGGTTTAACCACAAAATCACAAGATAATGGACATATTCTAATGGAATTTTGCAACATATCCAGGGGATCGGAATACACCTGTAGGATGCATGAAGAGTGAGGAAGCCTTAACTCCATGGATTATAGTCTTCTTTTGACTTAGACATAGGCATAAGAGGAAATTTCTATCCCTAGTTGTCAACTATAGTGGGACCCATAAGAAAACTACAAGAAGCTATTTGAGCTATATCACGGGAGCATGAACCTTGCATATCTGAGAAGTTCAACATTTTTTCCTGCTATTTTTGTTTACTACTTTCTTAGAACTATCAGATTCATCTATTGATTTTGAATATTTCAAACTAGACTTACCAGTTCAGTAAACTAGAACTTCGCCTATTAGAAATGTTTTGGCACTATTCTTATGGGATCGATGCGAGATACTCTGTAGTTGTATCATTACTTGACGCATATATTTGTGTTGTGCGGTTAACTTACTTCATGGTAAATTTTGGCGTGTCAAGTTTTTGGCATCATTGTCATGGATAGTTGTTAAAATTTTCTAACTTTAGGAGAATTTTAGTTGAAATACTAAGAGTCTAGTTATAAAAAATTTTTTATTATTTTTTTCATGTTTACTTTTATTTTTTTCTTGTGTTCTTTTCTTCAAAAAAAAATTTTATTATTATTTTTTTCTTGTGTTCTTTTCTTCAAAAAAAAATTGTTTCAACACTTTGGAATGCCAAAACCTCAGGAAAACCGCTTCACACATTTTCAGGAGTATGCCAACCCAATGATTGCTTGTATTACTTAAATTTTGAACACTCTGACATAAGAGCTAGGTTTGATCATCCTTCATCCAATACTTACATCCCTAACTAGACAACTTACTCAAACTCTAATTGGAACATTAATGACATTAGTATGGAAAACCAACATTGGGGGAGAACTGAAGCCAACCTTTTAGAAAATTGGAACCACTGGAGCAGAGACCACATTTGTCAAACTCAATTTTAGTAAATCGCCTCGAAACCCCAGTTCAGGGAGGATCGCCTACCATTAGAGGAATTGGTAGTAAAATTTAGAAATAAATCCAATACCCACATCCAAAGTTCGTCAACCTAACCAAACTTCAATTGGAATGATAATAACTCTAGTTTAGATAAGCAATAATGGGAGAGTGCCAAAGTTGATCCTTTAAGAAGTTAGAATAATCAGGATAATGATTATAAATAAGAAAATGAGTATTTGGAGAAATTAGTGATAAACCTGGGGAAGAAGTTGCAAAGTCAAGCTGATGCACTTAGAAACATAGAAAATTAAGATGGGTAGTTAATTAACCTATTAAGCAATGCGCCTCAAGGGATGTCAAGGATAATAGAGAACCATAGCTTTGAAGTTGAAAAGTCGGTCCCTAAAGAGCAATCTAGGTTGGATGATGTTGGATGGACAGTAATTGAGGAAGATTGTGCTCTTCTCTCTAAGGCACTCCCTTGAATTATGAGGAAGATAGTTGAGCCTATAAGACCACCCATAGGAGTGCCTCAAGAGGATGAGTTGGAAGGCATCCCTAGGTAGGAGAGTAGTCATGTAGAGTTAGAACCAGAACCTGAAGTACCTGGGGAGAACCCAACTCAAAATTTAGGAGATCTTGAATTATCTTATATGGATCCATTTCTAGCAACTTGTGAAGGAAACTTTGTTCTGCAAATAGAAAAATAATTGGAAGAATTTTGGATTTTGAGAGAACCATTAGGAATGATAATCTAAATCAATTTCCTAAATACCCTCAGGATGACTATTATAGAACTGAGAAGTAAAAACTACAAGAAAACTAAAATTTGAGAATTTAGTAGAAATTCTAGGATTAACAAAATATTGGGAGATTGGTCGGCGATTACAAAATTAGAATTTTGATCCTAAAAAAAGCCTTTTTCTTCAACCTGAGGACGTTAAACCAAGTGTTATCTTGGGAGGCAGCCCAAGCGTTATCTGATGCATTGTGCATGTTTTGTTTTTACTTTTTGCATCTGCTTTAAAATTTGCTTTAAGTTTTGCTTTTGGAAATTATTTTAAAATTTGGTTTGATTTTTCATTTGTATTTGATTTGAGTATTTTGTGACGTGTTTCTTTTGCAAGAGTCATATGAAGTTCATCAATTCTCATCCAAGTGATTTTTTGCATGTTTTGAGCTACATACGTGTTGTGTCATTCTTATTCAAGCTATGATTATTTTACATTTTATGGAGGATTAACTGCGACAAATTTACAGATTTATGACATATTGATTGACTGTTGCGATATTTTCTGAGACTAATGTGATTACTACTATTTTACTCCTTCATGTACTTAGTTGTTGTTACCTAATTTACCTTTATTGAATAAAAAAAGCAAGTTGGGGGATTAACTTTTTTCTAGGAATTTTGATTCATTCAAACTACTTATCAAAAGTTCTTCAAAAAAAAGAGATAAATGTCATTTAGGTAAGATTAACCTTAATGTTACAATAATGAGGTTTCATAACTTAAAAAACATCAAACTGCACCCAACCAAATCTTAGGATAATTAAAAATGTGTGATTAAAATATTAAGTAGTAAACCAAAGAGATTTTACATGTTTTCAATTTTTACTATACCAGTTTTTTGTTGTCTTAACTTTTTCTTAAAAAATAGCATGAGGGGTGGCATTAAAAACAATCATTTTGAGACTTGTTATTTAGGAGAAACTAAGTTATCATAATATTTAAAAAGAAGAAGAAAAAAAGTACCTAACAAGATATAGTAATTCGCCTGGCAAAGAAAAAGAAGAAAACAAAAAGAAAAAGAAAAAGAAGGAAAAAAAGAAATACAAATAGTTAAAAAAGACAAGCCCGAGAAGAAGCTTGAGGTTGGCGTGAAAATTGAAAGAAAAAACTTGAAAGATAGTGTAGCAGCACTTAAGAGATAAGTGTTTTTCAGGATTATTTAACGAAACACATCTAATGTGAAAAGGCTAAGTAGGATGATGTTGGCTAGTTTTATTGAAATTGCATTAAAATATCTAGGGTTAATAAAAATATTTCAACTCCACTTTAAGAATTCTTCGGATTTACGAAGGGTAGAACAAAGAAAATTAAGGGAAAAAACTAAATTACTAAACTTTAAGAATAATAGATATGTAAACGACATATACATTTAGATTTTTTCATTGATAAAAAAATTAAATATCTTAGAAACCTACAGGAGTGCCTAACTTATTCTAATGGGGCCCCGCTGAGCTATATGATTACTTAAGGGCAAGTAATGAATACGTTTGGGGGGATTGATGTGATGTGAATTTACATGCTTTTCCAGCATTAATTACTGGGGGGATTGATGTGACGTGAATTTACATACTTTTCCAGCATTAATTACCATGTTAAATATTGTATTTGTTATGATATTATGATTGTGAAAGGTATTTTTATTCTTCGTGCAGATTATAGGCCACTACAAGAAGAAAAAAAGAACGAATTTAGAGCAAAAATGATGAAAAATAAAATTTCGCACATATGGCACCCCAGATGCTCGCACGCATCCAGTTACATATCTCAGGTGCGTGCAAATGCACCCATGTCCACGGTTTCTTGCACATTTATGCACATGAGCACTCCTATTTGAGTGTTTGCACGCATCCGATGCACTCTACCCGTGCTCTATGCACTTGCCAAAATAGGGGTTGTGCTTACCAAAGTATTAAGCGATTCAAGTTTGAGTTGTTCATCAAGTGCATTGGTTCATTTACAACCCTACTCATGAGCACTGATTTTACCTTTAATCGAGCTTCGTCACAAGCACTTATTTAAGCTTTAATCGAGTAAACTCGTGAGCTTTTAAACAATATTGTTTGTGAACATAAATGAGTCAAACAAGGGCAAACTTTTGATAAGCCAATGAACTTAAGGGGTCATTTGAAAATTGACATCAATGATAAGCCAAGATAATTGAATTCAAAATTTTAAATGACACAAGCAATGATGTCCAAAAATAGGATAAACCTAATGTGTCATAAGAAAATTATTATCAGGCACGAAACTCAATGCATTTCTTAGCAAGAAATATTCCAAATTAGGCTCCAATTTTAATAAATTTATATTTAAATTTAGCATTTCAACAGCACAAGCCTAATGATGCTAAAAATCATCTAATTCGAGTCTAAATGAGCCCATATCAAACATTTAATGTGTAGTTGATGGATTTGGTGCATCAATTGGAACGTCAAATTGCACACTCATAATACGGCAGCACGAATCTCAAAGAGAGCTTATGAACTGGAAGAGAAACGTGGTCAAAGATGACCCACCGGAAGTCAAAAGTCACATTAACGTGAATCCACCTAATCTGATGTCTAACCATGACCCCCTAAAAAAGTGTACAAGGCCTGTCGAATGAAAGTCCCTCAGGAAAAAAAAAATCAAGGCATATCCAACCAATAAAAGGAATCTATCAAACACCTCAAAATAACACTACGCGTCATCTCAAAAAAAACTTCAATAATCTTGAAGATCACTCTAATGTCAAATGCACACCAAAACAAATCCCTTAAGTGACTTTACTGTTAAAGAAGTGGAACTACCTGTCGAATTAAATTAAAGTGACCTCTATCTGACATTCTAGTCTCACCTCGGTAATATCAATCCCAATTAAAACTGGAAGGAGGGGCGACTAAAGTTAATATTCAAACCAAGTGAGTCGACCGATTGAAAAACACTCAGCCAGGCCAAACAAAGACTCTTTGCCTGGTTGATAATAGGCTTTCGACCTGGCTGATTGATGACTCTCAGACATGATTTTGAATGTCTCCAGCCAGAATGGTAAAAGATATCAGCCAAATCAATGATTTGCACTTACTCTGTTAAATAAATTAAAAGAACATAGCTAGCCCAAAAGCCACCGGTCCTAGATGACCAAACAATGGAGCAGCCGGTTCAGGGATCTTTTATTTATTTATTCATGTATTTATTTATTAACCAAAATAAAACGATAACTTCTTATTTAAGCAGGGGCAAGAAGGTAATTATATATTTCATACCCCCTGAGCCATAAATAGGGGGTCATTTCTACAATGAATGGCTAATGAATCATTCAGACTAATCTAGTTTCATTCCCTTCCTCCCTCTCTCTCTCTCTCTCTCTCTCTCTCTCTCTCTCTCTCTCTCTCTCTCTCTCTCTCTCTCTCTCTCTCTCTCTCTCTCTCTCTCTCTCTCTCTCTCTCTCTCTCTCTTTCATTCTGTCTTTCTCTTCTTCTATGTGTCATTCCTTGTGTGTGCGTCACACGATAATTTTGAATTCAATTATCTCAAAATTTTTAATGATACAGTCAAATCAAGTCGCTCGATGAGATAAATCCAATGAACTTAAGGGGTCATTTGATTTATTGAAAATAAAATGCAATGTAAAAGATTTGCAGAGTACTATGATATAATGTATTTAAAATATTTTTGAATTGTTTGGTTCATTGTAAAATAAGCATAGGACTTTATATTTTTTGTTTAATTTAAAGTAAATGAAAAAAATGTATTTTAAAATATATTATTTTATTTAGAGGCAGTACAAAGGGCGGCGACCGACGGGACTGCATTAGGCAGGTAGGCAAGTGGGAGGGAGGCGGCTGACAGTTGGTGGGGCCCAGCTACAAGCAGATAAATGATTGGCCGGTGGCAAAAGGAGGTTAACGAGAGGGTTGTGGTGGCTGTCGTCGATGGTAGATGGATTCAAGGAAGGGTGGCTGATGGCGATGGCCAGCGGCCGAGGGTAACAAGCAATAGTCAAACCAAGGGAGTCAACCTACCAAAAGCACTCAACCAGACCAATCGAAGACCCTCATTCTAGCAGACCGAAGGCTCTCGATGTGGTCAACCGAATGTCCTCCTCCTGGCTAATCGAAGGCCCTAAAATGGGCTACCAAATGTCTTCAGCCAGACTGATAAAAGGTCTCAGCCAAATCAATATTTTGCCCTTAGTTAAATCAACCAAAACAGCTTGGCTGCTCAAAAGCCACCGGCCCTAGATGACCAAACAAAGGAGTAGCAGGGCCAAAGATCTTGTATTTATTTATTTATTGTCCAAAATACCGTAGAATGTTCTTATTTAAGGAGGAGATAACAGGTAATTATACATTTCATACCTCCTGAGCCTATAAGTAGGGTGTCATTTAAAAGGCTAATGAATTATTCTGGCTAGTTCAATCTCATTCCCTTCCTCTCTCTCTCTCTCTCTCTCTCTCTCTCTCTCTCTCTCTCTCTCTCTCTCTCTCTCTCTCTCTCTCTCTCTCTCTCTCTCTCTCTCTCTCTCTCTCTCTC
The DNA here is from genome assembly GCF_001263595.1 of Phalaenopsis equestris. Lineage (NCBI taxonomy): Eukaryota > Viridiplantae > Streptophyta > Magnoliopsida > Asparagales > Orchidaceae > Phalaenopsis > Phalaenopsis equestris. The sequence continues at coordinate 86,221 of NW_018164889.1, forward strand.
TCTCTCTCTCTCTCTCTCTCTCTCTCTCTCTCTCTCTCTCTCTCTCTCTCTCTCTCTCTCTCTCTCTCTCTCTCTCGCTTCTACGTGTTATTCCTTGTGTGTGCATCATAGGATAATCTCGGAATCAATAGAAATGAACTCAAAATTTTGCTTGCTTGTGGTCAAATCAAGTGGCTCGACAAGATAAATTCAATAAACCAAATGGGTCGTTTGGTTTGTTGAAAATGAAATGCAATATAAAAAGTTTACAGAGTACTATGATTAAAATGTATTTAAAATACTTTCAAGTTAATTAATTCGTAGTAAAATAAATGTAGGACTTTATGTTTTTTGTTGGATTGAAGTAGATTGAAAATAATGTATTTCAAAATATATTTCTTCATTTGGAGGTAGTACAAAGGGCAGCAGCAGACAGACGTCAGCGAATGGATGACAGTAGGCAGGTAGGTGGCAACTGACACGTGGTGGGGGACCAGCTGCAAGCAGGTAGAGGATTGGTCGGCGATAGCAGGAGGGTGACGGGGGTGGCAACCATCAGTGATGGTGGGTGACTTTAAGGGTGGGAGGTCATGAGGTCGTTGACAGCAACTAATAGTCAAACCAAGGGAGTCAACCGATCAAAAGCCCCCAACCAGACCAACCAAAGACCCTCAACCTAGGGTTGTAAACGAGCCGAGCTTGAGCGAGCTCAGGCTTGGCT
>NW_018164889.1:87229-95732 GCF_001263595.1 Phalaenopsis equestris
ATTTCGAGCTTAAAAATTTGTTCGTGTTCGGCTCGTTAGGCTTAACGAACGAGCCGAGCACGAGCTGCTTAACGAGCCGAACACGAGCTGTTCACGAACAACGAGCCAAATTGACAGCCCTACCTCAGCCTGGCTGACCAAAGGCTCCCGGCATGGCTGACCAAATGCCCTCAACTTGACCGACTGAAGGCCCGCAGACAAGTTGATCGAATGTCTTCATCCAGACCGATAACAAGGTCTCACGCAAATCAATAATATGCCCTTACTCAATTAAATCAACCAAAAGAACTTGGTTGGTCCAAGAACCGTCGATTCTAGATGACCAAACAATGGACCAGCTGGGCAAGATATCTTTTATTTATCTATTTATCATTTTATTTTTTTATTCATGTGTTTATTGATTACCCAAAATACTCTAGAATGCTCTTAATTAAGTAGGTACAAGCGTGTAATTATATACTTCATACCCCTGAGCCTATAAATAAGGAGTCATTTCTAGAGTAAAGAGCTAATGAATCATTTGGACTATTCTACTTTATCTAGTTTCATTCCTTCTCTCTCTCTCTCTCTCTCTCTCTCTTCTACTTTCATTCCTTCTCTCTCTCTCTCTCTCCCTCTCTCTCTCTCTCTCTCTCTATTTATATCTCTTCTTCTTCTTCTTCTTTGACGCTATATTTCTTGTGTGTGCATCACAGGATAATCTTAGATTTAATACAAATGATCTTAAAATTTTGCATGTTTAGTGTCAAATCAAGTGACACGGCGAGATAAATCCAATCAACTAAATGGGTCGTTTGGTTTGTTGAAAATGAAATGCAATGTAATTTTTTTGTTGAGTACTATGACTATAATGCATTTTAAATATCTTCGGGTTGCTTAGTTCACTGAAAAATAAATATATAATTTTTTTTGTTTAAAACTGATTGGAAATAATGTATTTCAAAATGTATTTTTTTTTATTTATTTAGAGATAGTGGAAAGGGCATCAGTGAATGGATGCCAACAAGCAGGCAGGTGGGCGACAGCTGACAAGCGGTGAGAGGCCAACTGTAGAGGATTGGACAGCGGCAGCAGAAAGGTGACGGGCGGGCGGCGGTTGTCGGCAATGGTGGGTTGGGTGGCCGACGGCGTCGTCTCGCAGCCAGAGGCAGTAGGTAATAGTCAAACCAAGGGAGTTAGTTGACCAAAGGCCCTCAGCCAGGCCAACCAAAGATCCTCAGCCTAGTCGATCGAAAACCGACTGAATGCCCTCAACCTAGCCAACCGAAAGCTCTCAAACAAGCTAACTGAATGCATTCGACCATGTCGATAAAAGTTCTCAGCCAAATCAATAATTTGCCCTTATTCAGTTAAATTAACTAAAAGAGTTCAGCTGACCCAAGAGGCGCCAAAGAATAGAGCAGTCGGGATAGAGATCTTTTATTTATTTATTTATCCTTTAATTTATCTATTCATGTATTTATTTATTACCCAAAATACCCTAGGATGATCTTATTTAAGCAGGAAAAAGAGGGTAATTATACATTTCATACCCTCTGAGCCTATAAATAGGGGGTCATTTCTACATTAAAGGGCTATTGAATCATTCGAATCAATCCAGTCTCATTCCTCTCTCTCTCTCTCTCTCTCTTCTGCTATACTCTATTCCTTGTGTATGCATGACAGGATAATCTCAAGTTCAATACAAATGATCTCGAAATTTTGCATGCTTACAGTCAAATCAATTGGCTCGATGAGATAAATCCAATGAACCTAAGGGATTATTTGGTTTGTTGAAAATGAAATGCAATGTAAAAGGTTTGCAGAATACTATGATTATAATTTATTTGTAATACTTTCGAGTATTTTGGTTCACTGTAAAATAAATGTAGGACTTTATTTTTATTTTATTAGTTTGAAGTTAATTGAAAACAATGTTTTTCAAATATTATTTTTTTTTACTTTGAGGCGGTGCAAAGGGCAGCGGCCGACATGCGACAGTGAACGGACGACAGCATGCAGACAGGTGGCGAGTAGGCAAGTGGGTGGGCGGCTCCTGACATGCAGTTGGGGACCAGCTGCAAGCAAGCAGAGTATTGGTCGGTGGCAACAGGAGGATGACAGACGGGCGGCGACTGTCGGCGATGGTGGGTAGCTTCAAGGGTGGGCGGCTAATAGCCGGCTGCCAGCGATGGTGGGAAATGAGCAACCGATGATGGCAGACGGCTTATGACATGCAATAGTGGGCTACAGGCGTGTGGGTGAGATGGCCTACGGCGACCAACAGGCAAAGGCGAACGGGCAATGGTAGATGATTGAACAACGGGAAGCAAGTGGCGGGGCGGCGGCGGAAGGCGGTGAGCGGCGGGAGGCGGGCGGCGGTTTGTGCAGTGAGTGATGGGCATCTGCATGTTGTGGGTTGCGGGCGGTAGGTGGCTGCGAGTTGCTTATAGCATTTTATTAGTGAATTGTGTAATTCAAATTCAACCAAAATAGCTGAATCTAAAATTCAACAAAAGTGCACTACAATGCACATTTAAAATTCATTCATACTTTCTATTGCATTTTTATTTCTTCATACTGAACACTGAATTTTCTAAAATTCATGCAAATGAATTACATTACACTACTAATTCAATCAACCAAACAACCCCTAAGAGATTGGATAATTCTAAGGTCGTTAGGAAACATAAATATTACAAAAATTATTTGTGATTAAAAGAATTAATATGAAATATCTAATCTAGTACTTTGAGATCCTAACAAAGTTTGCAGAAACGTCCCCCTCAAAAACCAAACCCTCTCTCAAAAACTATAGATAGACTCATTCTTCACTTAAATGGGGAAGGAAGAGAAGATATTAATTGACTACTAAAGCTTAGTTCTTAAAGTCTCGACAGCTATTGTCAGTCACCAGAGTTTGTCGCTGACTACAAAAGGTCCTTGTTGACCACCACCCATAATTATTGCATATATTTATTGTTATTTTATGCACCAACTAGAGTTTATGTGGTCAATTGCGACAGTTATAGCCACCAAATATGACTTTTGTAACAAATTATAACTATTGTAGCTACTAATACAGTTCTTATAGTCTAATTAAGATTGTTGTAACAAAACCATCATTATAAATTTCTAATTGTTAGTTTTTGTAATCTCATCTTTCCTAATGCAGGAGATGAGTGGACCTCTATAGGGCTGTCAAAAAAGCTCGTTGTCATATACTGATATACCAAAAAATTCTTTTTTTTTTTTTTTTAAAAAAAACAACAAAGTGGCTAAACTGAAGCCCACTTGCCGGAGTGGCTTAAAAGGAGCCAACCAGCTGAAGTGTCTGAACTGAAGCCCACCTATCGAAGTGGCTGAACAGGAGCCCACTTATTAAAATGGCCGAACCAAAGCCCACTTGTTGAAGTGACTGAAAAGGAGCCTATATGTCGAAGTAATTGAACCAAAACCCACCTGCCAAAGTGGTTGAATCGAGCTTGCCCGTCAATCCGATTATGCTTATTCTTTCCCAAGGATGGTTTATCCCGCCTGTACTACTAGGAGGGGCCATCATGACTAATGAGGACATATATCAACTTCTTATTAAATACACCGCCCATCACTTGAGACTCAATCTCTTCACCCAAGCACCAAGGACAGGCATCATGTCAATAACACCTGACACCCACATCGCGGTTTTTTCGCCAAAGACCTCAGAGAAAGGCATTGTAATGTAAATGATATAACACGTAGATTATTTAATGAGCTACATTCCTCTGATTGATTGGAAATAATAATTTGACACTTTTCCTGAGATTATCTCCTGAGATTTTAGCCCATCTCTCCCTTTTTATATGATGTATCCTTAACATTATTAGATCTTTCAACAAGTTGTATGTACTTGCAAACGATACAAAGCTTTAAGTCCTAAAAAGATTCAACATCTATATTTTTAATTTCCTTAATTTTTCTCTTTCATGACTTTTTAAACTAAAAATTTTAATATCTCCTCCAATAATTTTTTTTTTATTTACATATGTGTTAAATCTTTATACAATATTAAAATATTAAATTATCACATACTTTTGCATATTTTATCAACACAATTTCTACTTAAAAAAAGAAAATAAAATCTCGAGCGAGGGTCCTACGCGGGACGGTTATATCCAACCATTTCACATTGTCTCCCTCTCTCTCTTTGGTTTCTTTCTATTGTTTTTATGCGAGCCGTTTTTCTTTCCATTTATAAAGTGTGATATTCCTTGGACAGCACGAATATTTTCCGTGCAGAGGCCGCTACCATGTATGATGCTCCATGGGCTCCCACCCACCAAGTTGCATAAAAACCTACTGCTTCTATATAACGTAGAAAGAATGAGTTACCTGTAAATATCATTAAGTTTATATATATTAGATATCTATATTTAAAAGTTATTATTTACTTATTAATAGTTTATTTAACATTATTAGATCTTTCAGCAAGTTGTACTTGCGAGCTTTAAGTCCTAAAAAGATTCAACATCTATATTTTTAATTTCCTTAATTTTTCTCTTTCATGATTTTTTAAATTAAAAATTTTAATATCTCCTCCAATAATTTTTTTTTTATTTACATATGTGTTAAATCTTTATACAATATTAAAATATTAAATTATCACATACTTTTGCATATTTTATCAACACAATTTCTACTTAAAAAAAGAAAATAAAATCTCGAGCGAGGGTCCTACGCGGGACGGTTATATCCAACCATTTCACATTGTCTCTCTCTCTCTCTCTCTGGTTTGTTTCTATTGTTTTTATGCGAGCCGTTTTTCTTTCCATTTATAAAGTGTGATATTCCTTGGACAGCACGAATATTTTCCGTGCAGAGGCCGCTACCATGTATGATGCTCCATGGGCTCCCACCCACCAAGTTGCATAAAAACCTACTGCTTCTATATAACGTAGAAAGAATGAGTTACCTGTAAATATCATTAAGTTTATATATATTAGATATCTATATTTAAAAGTTATTATTTACTTATTAATAGTTTATATTATATCAAAAATTTTACTGGTATTAATTCAGCTAAAATAAAGCACACTCTGCATATAGAAATTTAAGAATGATTATAAGTACTTTGAATCATCATCAAAAAAAAAATTTATCATCAGCCACGAATTTCAATATATTTTTTAAAGTAAACATTACGAATTCAAATTGAAGACGAGACATGACCCCGATTTGAACAAGTTTATAGTAAGGCAGACAACCTCTACTTGTTGTCCCCGATGCTACTAAAATCAGGGGTGGACCCACATTCATTTAAGAAGGAGAATTGTCGTTTGCTCCAATAAAAAATTATGCGTCCCTACCCCCGCCCCACGAAAAATTATTTCATACGGACGGCATATATAGAAATGCATATGTCGTCCGATCTCTACCGTTGAAACGGCGTATATAGAAATGCATGCGTTGTCCGATCTCTACCGTTGATCAGAGCAAAGTTGCATTTCAGTGAGCCCAATTTAAAAAAAAAATTTAAAAATTTGATGGAAGCTCTGATCAATAGTGAAAATCGGATGACGTATGCTACGTCGTTCGTATGGAATAAGTTTTCCCGCCCCACACCTTTCATGGTGCTCTACTCCGCTGGCACTGGGCCCCACTGAATGGGTTATATTCGAACGGATAAAGCTCATATAAAATATATTATGAGAATTTAGTTTTTGGATATTAAAAATAATTTTATGTCGAATCCAGCTATTACAAATTCAAATTGAAGACGAGACATGACCACGATTTGAACAAGTTTATAGTAAGACAAACAATCTCCACTTGTCGTCCCTGATGCTACTAAAATCAGGGGTGGACCCACATTCATTTAAGAAGGAGAATTGTCGTTTGCTCCAATAAAAAATTATGCGTCCCTACCCCCGCCCCACGAAAAATTATTTCATACGGACGGCATATATAGAAATGCATATGTCGTCCGATCTCTACCGTTGATCAGAGTAAAGTTGTATTTCAGTGAGCCCAATTTAAAAAAAAAAAATTTAAAAATTTGATGAAAGCTCTGATCAACGGTGGAAATCGGATGACGTATGCTACCTCGTTCGAATGGAATAAATTTTCGCGCCCCACACCTTTCATGGTGCTCTACTCCGCCCCACTGATTGGGTTATATTCGAACGGATAAAGCTCATATAAAATATATTATGAGAATTTACTTTTTGGATATTAAAAATAATTTTATGTCAAATCCAGCTCAACACAAGCCCATGCAAAACTCCAATATAGCACAAGTCCTGCATGTGCTTCTCTATTTAAACAGCTCTAACAATTAATAATTTCAGGATGTGTTACTCTTTAGATAAAATCATTCACATACAGGCCACTCAATTTCTCTGTATTTATATAATCTGACACCTAAATCCTATTTTTTTACATTTATAACATATCACATCAAAACTATTACTATATTAATTTTTAAAAAGTAAAATATACTTTTTATTGTATGGATAAGTGGCATGTATGATAATATTAAAGTATATGTAGTAAATATGTAAATATATAAGAAATGAATGATATGTATGTAAATCATTCTAAATAATATAAAAATAAGAGAAGGGCTTGCTCCAAAAAAAAATTTTTTTTTTTTTGTAAAATAGGCATTTAAACATATTCATAAGTCAAATATATTATATTTAGAAAATATTAAATAATTTTCAAGTTATAATATATAATTAAATGATTATAATATTAAAAATACACGATTATACAATAATTTTAAATTATATTCTTTAATACTTTGTTTACTAGCATATTCTTATCCATTTTAGATTAAAAATTAAAAGAAAAGTACAATCGCCAAAACTAATTTCAAGTTTGGATAAAAAATTGAGGTTATTTTTGAAATTATTAATTTATGTCTCCATTGAAAAAAAAAAAAATTGGTTCCGCCTCGTGCTCTCAGGACATTGGGCTTGCTCCACTCCCCCTTGCTCTATCTTGCGCCTCGCTCACCTCTCTAGCGTGCCTGCTTAGAACTCAATCTGCTCAGCCTCGCTTCAACGCTCTACTCAACCTCTCTAGATTTTTTTTTTTTTTCTATTAAACTTCTAATGATTTAAATTTGGATATTTTTTACTTATAAATGATTTTTTATTGGATTACTTATCACGTTAACATCAAAATTTTAGTTTTTTTTTCAACTTCTATAAAAGTTATTAAGTGATTTTAAACAAAAATCCAAAATGTATATTTCACAATCTAAATAGTGAACTATAACGGGCATTAAATTTATTAATGTAATAAATCTGAAAATTGGTTCAATCCTAATTCATACAAAGCTCATACCAAGCCAATAAAGTACATTTAGAGGCTTTGGATCATCAATTGAATGATCAAATAAACTTTAAATTTGACATATTTATAGTCAAATCAATTGTCTTGACGAGAAGAATCCAACGAACCCAAGATAACTCATTTCCAAGTCCATTAAAGCACTCAAATTGTTAAAATAAAAAATGATCTGGAAGAATAAATATGAGTGATCTTGTCAAATGGTTGAAGAAGTTTCTATCAAAAGATCAAAATTCCCCTACCCCAGAGGCAATAAATAGTTCTAGAGCCTACTCCGGATTGAATCCCTAATGATAACTTTCACCTCATAAGCCATCGACTACCACCCGTCGCCGCCAAACGTCATTACCCAAATATGTCTTGTCAAATGGTTGAAGAAGTTTCTATCGAAAGATCAAAATAAATAGTTCTAGTCCGGATTGAATCCCTAATGATAACTTTCACCTCAGAAGCCATCGACCACCACCCGTCGCCGCCAAACGTCATTACCCAAATATTCCCCTACATGCAAACTTCATTACCCAAATATGATTGTTACAGATAACGCCCATATTAAAGTCCAAGGGAAAACTACTGGCCTCCAAAGCAACCAATCACCATCAACCACCTCTCATTGGCCACCGTGGGCCACCATTGTCTGTCGTCATTAACAACTAACCACCAACGACCACTGCTTACGACCGCCCTAAGTAGAATACTGAAGCTGTTCCAAACAACATTTTTCTTTGCACTATATAAAGATAAATGCATTATTTGATGTAATGAAACCCCATTCTTTTGAGAGAAGGGGTCAAGTCCCCAACTACGGCCTTTGTGGGCAATTGACGATGTGTATATTTCAACAGTGGCATTTGTGGCCAACAAGTTCATGTACATCAACTAATTATGACCTTTGTAGCCAACTAAGACTATCGAACTTTCCAACTGCTGCCTATGTGGCTGACTGTCACTATTGCAGCCAACAATTATAGCCTTTGGGGCTCCACGATTCACAACGATGTTCTATATGGCTGACTGCTCGTGCAGCCACTAACTACGGCTTTTGGGGCCAACTATTTATTATCACAGTTTCCAACTACAACCTATGTTGTTGATTACTGTTATTGCAACCACTGACTGCGGTCTTTGTAGCCAAATACAAATGCCACTGCCTTCAACTGCATGGGGGTAAGAAGAGGAATTTTAGAGC
>NW_018164889.1:96178-110585 GCF_001263595.1 Phalaenopsis equestris
TTTTTGTGCATCAACTAATTATGACCTTCATAGCCAACTAAAACTATTGTACTTTCCAACAACATCCTATGTGGTAGACTGGTACTCTTGCAGTCACCAACTACAGCCTTTGTGGCTCCACAATTCCCAAAGATGGCCTCTGTGGCTGACCGCTCTTGCAGCCACTGACAGCGGCTTTTGTGGCCAATTACTATTATCACAGTTTCTAACTACGACCTATGTGGTTGATTGTTGCTCTTGCAGCCATTGACTACGGTCTTTGTAGCCAAATACAAAGTTCACAGTCTTCAACCACAGCCTTTATGGTTGATTATTGCTCTTGTAATCATCGACTATAGCTTTTGTAGCCAATAACTAATGTCACAGCTTCTAACTATTGAATTTGTGATTGACTCTTGTTTTTATAACTACAAATTACGACTTGCATTGCTAACTGCTGATAAATTCCAACTCTAGCCTTTGTGGTTGAATGCTGCTCTTGCAGCTATCACATATGGCCCTTATAGCCAATTATTACTATCATAACTTTCAACTACGACCTATGTGTCCAATGACTGCTCTTACAACCATCGAATATGACATTTGCAGCCAACTACTACTATCATAACTTTGAACTATAACCTTTGTGGCCGACTAATATTTTTCTCATCACTGAGTATGGCCTTTGTAGCTAAATAATACTATCACAACTTCTAACTAAAATCTCTGTGGCTGATTGCCACTCTTGCAGCCACATAGTATGACTTTCATAACCAAATACTAGTTTCATAACTTCCAACTACATTCCCTATGACCAACAATTGCTCTTGCTAGCACAGACTACTACTTTATGACCAATTACCACTACTACAACTTTCAACTACGGCCTCTGTGCCAAACTTTTGATATGCAACCAATGACTACCTTCATTATGGCCAACTAATATATTTCCAGCAACTAATTATGACTTTTGTGGCTATTTACTATTATTGTATCCTAGAACATCATTTGATGTAACCTGATTATGACTATTATAGCTATAATACTATTTTACATCTATGATTATCAGCTATGTAATTTCATATTTTATAATTTAGGAGAAAACTATGCTAAGCCTCAGGATTTTTTTCTTTTCTAAGGCTTTTCTAAGTAAAAATATTGATGTCTCCTCCTATTCATTTTTTCTTATTTGAGTGTGTGTTGGATCTGTGTGTGCGGCATTAAGTCATTAAATTATCACTCTACAGCCATGAATCTGTAATTTGGTACAGTCTGTGGGAAATAAAGTCTCATTGTTTGAAATTTACAGTTCTTTAATGACAAACAAACGCCATACACAAGCTTCTCACTTGAATACTCACCATTCAGGAAATAGTTTTGAAATCTGAGATGTTAAGACTCTACTTCATTTCCAAATGATATATATCACTCAGCTTGCAAAGGAACCAACTTTGCAACCCTTGAAAATTGTGTACAAAAAATGGAGAAACCTTAAAATAAGATCCTTTGACTTTTATGTGAGGCTCAAAAAACAATGGTAATGCATTTTGGAGGAGTACAGTTACCTCAAAATACACTAATTAGAGGTACACAATTGACACTCCCTACACACAATGAAGTTTATCATATTGGAAACTAATTTCTTTAATATTGCTAGCTCTAAACATCAATCCACTATAGTCATGCCTTACCTTACAACAAACCTTCAATACGTATAAAGAACTTAGCTTGACCTCAAATATTTCATGATGAGTTACAATGTCTAGTGCAATGAGGTTCGTTTAAATTGATTAACCTTAACCCGAGTTTGGTCGGGTTGAACCGGGTTGAGTTTAAGTTGGTTTGAGTTGACTAGAGTTTGGATGGGTTGACGCAGGTTAAATTTAAAATTGATCTGGGCTTAGCTGAGTTTGGTTGGGCTAACCCAGGTTCAATTAAGGTTGATTTGGGTTAACCCAAGTTAGGTCAAGTTGACCCTAAGTTGGTTGAGTTAACCCAAGTTAGGTCGAGTTGATCCAGGTTCATTTAAGTTGATTAGGTTAAGTTAGGTCAAGTTAGACTCAACTTAAGGTTCAACTAAATCAAGTTTAAGTTGAGTTGGGCTTGAGGTAGGTTGTAGTTTTAGGGTTTAAATTTGCTTGGTTTTTGTCTAAATTAGTTTAGGCTTAGGCTGAACCTAAGGTTTGTTTAAGTTAGGCCTAGTTTATGTTAAACCTCAATCCAGTCTTAATTTTACTAGGTATAAGTTAGGTTAGGTCTAAGACAGGCTTGAGTTACAGTAAGTCAAGTCCAAACTTAGGCTGAACCTAAGGTTTTTTTAAGTTAGGCCTAGTTTAAGTTAAACCTCAATCCAGCCTTAATTTTACTAGGTATAAGTTAGGTTGGGCCTAAGACAGGCTTGAGTTACAGTAAGTCAAGTCCAAGTTGGGTTGGAACTAACTCAAGTTAAAGTTAAAGTTCGGATTAAGCTAGGTCTAGGTTGGGTTAAACTTAAGTCATGTTTGGGGTTTGAGTTGAGTTATCCTGGGTTTAGGTTGATTTGGACCTATATTGAAATTGAGATTTTTGTTGAGTTGGGTCTAATTTAGGTTGGACCTGAATTGATTTTAGGTCTATATTTGGGTTAGACCTAAGTCAGGTTTAATCTTGATCAGGTTGGGCCCATATTAAACTTAATGCAAAACTATATATTTAAATTACTTGATATTCAAGCAAAATATCACATTTCTCATCTCTAATAAAAGACTGATTCTATAATGTTCCAATTATTAGAGTGGCAGTCCAGCCTATAACTTTGTGCCTAAGAAGCATTGGCTCTTTGTCATGATTTGAAATTAAATTTTATTATGAATCATAATTTATTTCTCTAAAAAATTTAAGAAATAATAAAAATAAAAATATCCGTATGGTACCATATAAATTCTTAACATCAACATAATATCCCAAACGTAGCTTGTAATTTACTCAAACCACCTCCCACTTATACGTTTAGCTACATAGCCTTTAATTGATTGGTGAGCATATTGTAGACCGGTGGGATAATGCTCGTCCTTGTAGATTTTGATCAATAGCATCATTACCGTCAATTTGAGGCTTTCAGTTAAAATCCAACCGTCCGATATAGTTCATCGTCATATGCTTCATTCAAGGCAGTGGATCAACTTCGGATTGCCGCATTATTTATATTATTTTAAATTTTTAAATTATTAAAACTATTCATCATTATATAAATATTTTCTCAATTTTTCCATCTTGGTTTAAGGCTTGCATTAGTGATTTTAAGAATTTCTTGGTTAGAATTTATTAATATAGTAGGATAAAATACATGCACTCATTATTAATGTAAAGCTAAATATTCAATAGCTACAAAAATTATTTTCAATCTAATTTTAGCTGAGACATGATTTGAGGATGGCCCCCAAAGGTTCGCCTCCAAACATGGAGGTTGGTCATTTCCTTTGGGCGATTGCTACCCGGAGGATCTCGAATTACTCCATCATGCTGCCATGGACGTCTGGTTGTGTAGCGTTTTTGTTGGGTTTCATACGTGTTATCTCTTTTTAGGAAGTTTCTCTATCATAGTTGGCTCCGTTTCTCGTCATGGGCATGTCCTTGCTCACTGCACCACCTTTCTCAATCTTAGGTCACAAATTGTCTTTTGCGAACATGCCTCGAGAGTTAGAGCCGAGCGAATAAGAGAAAAGAGAGTAGAGCGGGTCAAGAATCTGTCATAGAGAGAACCCAGAAGGGAAAACGAGTTTGTCCCCTTTATTCGTATTTTTGTATCATATTTATAAGAGTGTATTTTGTACAATAACAGGAAGGAGGGAACAATTATTAAAATAGTTTATAATATGATCAATGCTCTAATTAATTATACGGATTATACCATATCCACGTTACAATTTGAATTTTTAACATGACGGTAATTGGTTGGGTCGACTTATCTAAGTGTGGCTGATTGAGTGAAGGCTATGCCTTCCAAAATACGTGTCGGTCGAGATGCTCAGTTGTATTATGATCTCGCTCGCCCTGTGTCAGTCGGTCAGCTGCGATCGGTGCTCATGTACGCACTTCGGGTGGTCGGGGCTACAGTCATGACTCGCTGGCTGAAGCCTTTGTCATAGTATGTCAATTAGCCCTAATCGTGGGACCAATCGTTGATTGGTCGGATACTTTGATCGTCGACCGTTATTTAGACTGTTTAGTAGCTTTGAGATTTGCTTCGGTATTTCTGGTGTACATAAATAATTATAATATTAATGCATTAGTGGTGTAAAAAAAGAAAAGGAAAAAGCTGGGGGTGATATTTCCATTTTGGATCAAAATAATTTTCCACTGATTAGAAAACTGCTTATAACTCAGAAAATTCTTGGGGAATAATAAAATTTCGGATGACTAAGGCTTTAATTGAGGAACTAAGTAGTATCTTAAGCTCGTTTTTAGTACTTTGCTTTATTTGAAGTACTCCATGGAATGAAAACTCATCTAACTCTTATTATGGATTTATTATTTTTAATAAAAAAACATATTAAAATTTTATTTTTTTACTTCTTAAACGTTTTTTTGTAATTTGAAATTTCGTTTGGTGGTTACTTATCTAAATTATGCACCCAAAAAAATTAATAATAAGAATATTAAATCATGATAATATGATTAAATTTTATTAAGAATGGTTTTTATTTATTTTTTATTTTTTTTTAAATGAATGTAACACACATGGATAATTAATTAATTTTTTTATTATATTTTTTCAAACTAAATTAAAAAGTGTAATTTGTTCGCATAAAATTTGATTAGAATATCAGCACCTATATTTTTTTTCGGAGGCTCAAGAGAGTGTTTTGCTTTGGAAAAATTATTCCATACGGACGGCGTATGCAGAGATGCATGCGTCGTCCGATCTTCATCGTTGATCAGACTAAAGTTGTATTTCGGTTGGCTCAATTTTAAAACTCTGATCAACGATGGAGATCTGACGGCTCATGCATCTTTGCATACATTGTCCGTATGGAATAATTTTTTTGTTGAGAAGAGCTATTTATTAAAAAAATGAAACAAATTTCAAAAAAAAAAACAATTGTTAAATTAATATTTCATACTTTCACCATTTAAATAATGGTCAAAAAGCTTTTGTTTAATCTTTAAAATAATAATTATATAGCATTTAAATTTTGATTATTCATAAAATTATTATATGGCAAATTAAATTAAAAAATTTATATAGTTATATATAACACATTAAAGCACTTATTATTTGATTAAAATAAAAAAAAATTACATTTGATATTTTATTATTAGATATGGATAATTGATCTTCATGGCCCATATTGGAATAAATAGGCTTTATTGGGCTAATCCAAGACTAATGAACATTTGAAGGATCGCATCATTCGAAGCCTATCATAAGACATAGTCTCATATCTTAAAACAATCTGTCAGATGAACCTAGTTGATTGCCCGGTGAATTCATTTGCTTATTCAGCCACCCTACCAATCGCAGAAGTATCAACTATCACTTCCCCAAGAGTTAGGAAGTGCCTCAGGTCAATCCGCTGAGTTCGCCCGACCAATGATTTTTGGAATTGGTAAATAGTCGATGCAAGGATTAAACTTGAAATTATTAAGATAAGCTTTATTATTTATGAGTCGCATGAAACACACATCGTAACTTTTTTATCAAAACAGTATGGACAGGTCTACTGGGGTTGTTTGAATTAAAAGAAAGGGCGCCTCTCGGATGGGATGAACTAACAGACATTAGGAGTCTTTATGTTGCAAAATGATTCAATAAATATCTTCCAAATATTTAAATATATTATCCTAAATTTAAAAGTTTATTATAATTCATTATAAATTTTCAAACTAATTAAATTTTATTCGCGGCTAACTTTTAGTAAAGTTTATTTGCCTTCGTCGTTGTATCAGGAAATCATTTGCGTGGTGCGGTCGGTGGTCACGGGATACATTTGTCTGAACAAAAGTACCATTCTTTTATATGCTCACCCGAAGTTACTTTACGCGCACTTCAGCCGACGGGCCAAGTTTGGGTGTAAAACAGTGAAATCGAACATATGAAGGATTTGACCGTCCAGAAACGGCGGTGATTTTATCAAGCTAGTGAGAAGTCGCGTAATTGGATTGATCTTGTCACCCTCGGGCACCCACCGCATAATGTGAATTCCAGACTTCCAGCTCAGCGGCCGCTAAAGACAGTTCAAGCCTTAGCGCATATATATATATATATATATAAATAATAACGCCTTCAAATTGCCCAACCAAAAAAAAAAAAAGGGGGGTATAAATGTAAAAAGTAAAGTTTAGGTGTGAGGCGAGCAAATTCTACTAAGAGGGTGTTTAGTACATCAATTTACCATCAAATTTACTAAATTCAATCAAACATAAAAACATGCGAGTCTTATTAATTTATAAAATTTAATATTTAAGATCAAAATTTTAAATTTGATTCATTTTAAATTCGAATTTAATAAATCCAACAAAGGAACGGATTTATTAAATTTGAATTTACTAAATCCTATTAACCATAAATCCTCCCTACAATCAAACCCCCTTTTCTCAATTGGAGAAAATATTATGTCAGGACTCCGGATGCATCTGGAATCCTATAGGGAAGTGACACGTGTAAAGTGGACCAATCACAATGTATTGTTATGGGTTCACTTTACATGTGGCGCCTCCTTATTGGACTCTGGATGATCCGGAGTCATGACCTAATATTTTCTCTCTCAATTAAGAGCATATATAGATTTACAAAAGACATGAGCAGACAGATGCTCTATCATTTTTTCATTTGTATTAACATATAATTCTATATTTTCAATAATGAGAGCTTAAATTGTGTCATCTGCAAAAAACAACAATGATAAATAATTTATGCACCCCCCATCAAGAAAAGAAATCTAGTTACGTAATTTATTTTAGGTCTGTAAAAATTATTGAAGATATTGAAAATTAAAATTTATAATTTCCAATCACCCAAACTACTTGAAAGTCCATGTATTATATGTGTAACAAATTATGATAATATATATGGGGAAGAATAGAAAAAACAAATAGAGCATGCATTATGAAACGAGTAAAGCCTGTATATCAAGAGCAATAAAAAATATCTAGTAAGCCTGTAGTGAGAAAAAGAGAGGCTGAGTGTGTGTGTCTCACGACTCGATCTATGACTTTGAATTAATCAATATGAAAATGGATGGTGAAAATTAATTATTTGTTATTTTATTTCTATTACTAACAGTCTAATATTGAAATAATACATGAAAATGTTCCTAAAAAAATAATAAAATTAATAGATAAAAAATTGTACTTTTTCGTTTATTGTTCTCGTCTCTTATCTCCTCTTCTATCCATCTTAATCAAAAGCTTAAACCTGAAAAAATGTTAAAGTTGTTGTTAAAAAAAGACGACAATAAAACAAAAAATCGGAATGAGAAAATCGTAAAGCAAGACAAAACACACAGATTTACGTGATTCAGCAAATTGCCTACATCTACGGAGTTGCAGAAGATTTTATTGTTTTAAGGATTACACTGTATACCCCGTCGACTTACAAGAAAACTCTATCTCCATCTTCGCTCTCTCTACACGTGAGTCACAAAGTAAAACAAGATCAGATGGAGACCGAAACCTTTGCTTATTCTTCAGCTGCCTGCTCTCTCTTCAATCTTCTTCGGCACAACAAGAACACCATGCGAAAGGAGCTTCTTCTCGTTCTTCGTTCGTAAGCCATCACCGAAAGATCCAATCGATGGTCAAGAGGCCTTGCTTACTCCGTTGTGAATCGTAGTTCTTAAGGCGGTTGCCTTTCACAAATAATGGAAAGAGGGGCAGCCGGAGAGCGGGAGATCTCCAATTTCGCAAAAAAAAAACGAGAGGCGGGGAACAGAAGAGGAAAGACATAGGTATGGGATTAAACAGAAATAATTTCCATAGATGCAAAAACCATCAATAAAGGAAGTGGAATGGACTCCACAATACTCACTAAATCTCTCACTTAGAGACTGGTACAATGGCCACATCATAAGTTAGTCGCATCTTCCTTTTTCTCAAGCGTGATATCCTCTACCTATGCAACTCAAAGCCCCTATCTTCATGCTAGAAGACCAACTGAAGTTGTGCAGAACTTCAGTTTCTCAAGTGTGACACTCTTAATTAACATATCAGTAAGGTTCTTGCTTCCACAAATTTTCTCAAGTAACAACTGGCTGTCATCTAGCAATGATCGTATTAAATGATACCTGATCTGAAACGTCAATAAAGGAAGTGGAATGGACTCCATAATACTCACTAAATCTCTCACTTAGAGGTACAATCTTAATTTAGTCGCATCTTCCTTTTTCTCCATAATACTCACTAAAGGAAGATGTTATGGTACAATGGCCACATCATAAGTTAGTCGCATCTTCCTTTTTCTCAAACGTGATATCCTCTACCTATGCAACTCAAAGCCCCTATCTTCATGCTAGAAGACCAACTGAAGTTGTGCAGAACTTCAATTTCTCAAGTGTGACACTCTTAATTAACATATCAGTAAGGTTCTTGCTTCCACAAATTTTCTCAAGTAACAACTGTCTGTCAACTAGCAATGATCGTATTAAATGATACCTGATCTGAATGTGCTAGGTCCTGGATTGAAATTTTGGGTTCCTGACAAGGAATATGACGCTCTGATTATCACTGTAGAGAGTTCCTTTCTGATTCTTCTTATCGAGTTCCTATAAGAAGCATTGTAGCCATAACATCTTCTTTGCATCCTCTGACACTGCAATATACTTAGCCTTTGTGTTAGATAAAGAAATTGTTTTCTGTAGATTAGAGCTCCATGATACTGCGCTGTCACGAAGAGTATAAATGTACCTCGTAGTACTCCTTCAGCTGTCAATGTCACCAACTAGATCAGCATCAACTTAGCCCAATACCTCTAATATCTTTTCTGAGAAACATATGCAAGTGTTTGAATAGCTTTTCAGATACCTCAAAAATCCACTTCACAGCTTCCCAATGTTCCTTTCCTCGGTTACTTATGTATTTGCTCACAATTCTTATTGTATGGGCAATATCCAGTATTGCGTAAACCATAACATACATAAGTGATCCAATAGCTAAAGCGTAAGGAATCTTACTCATGTGGTCTCGTTCCTCCTCTGACTTGGGTGACTGATTCTTGTTGATTCTGAAGTGGCTGCCCAAAAGTGTGTCAACTGGATTGACCTTGTCCATATTGAACCTATTGAGTACCTTTTCACATACTCTGTCTATGAAAGTCTCAATGTGCCTCTGACTCTATCTCTAGCAATCCTCATGTCAAGGATTTGCTTTGCAGGTCTCAAATCCTTCATTGCAAAGTGCTATGATATCTGCTTCTTCAGGTTATTGATCTCATCAATATTGGCCACTGCAGTAAGCATGTCATCTACGTACAATAGTAGAAAAATATATAAATTATCAAAATGCCTTACATAGCAACAATAGATATTCGGTAGTCACCATGGACAATACCATTATGATGGTTGCAAGCTTCACCATAGGAGAAAAGATCTTAAAGTAATCAATGCACTGCTTTTGTTGAAAGTCTATTACAACAAGTCTAGCCTTTTAACTTTTACTACTATCATACAGTCTTCATCCAGTACACCCACTTGTTGTGTAATGCTTTCTTCCTTGGTGAAAATTTTGTCAACTCCCAAGTCTGATTCCCTAGCAGGGAATCCATTTCCTCTTCCATGACTAGCTCCCACTTGTTCGAATTTTCATCTTGCAAGGTTTCTACATAACTCTATGGTTCTCCACCATCTATCAACAGAATACAGTTCAATGTTGGTGAGTAACGCTACGGAGAACATCTATTTCTGATTAACCTACGACTGTAGCTGTATGGGTAGATGTCTCTGAAATTAACTATGAAATAAAAGGAATGGACGCCCCAGACCCACTCTCCTCGTTACTTTCATCACTGCCCTGCACTGCGACCTCTGTTAGATCATCAAACCATACCATCTCAGATTCTTGAGGAGCTACTTCAGAAATTGTACTGGACTTATCCTTGTACATGATCTTCTCATTGAAAATAACATTTCTGCTTCTTATGATCTTCCGGCCCTGATCATCCTAGAAACGATATCCAAATGTCGACTCCATAGCCAATGAAATAACATTTTTTTTTACTTAGCCTCGTGCTTACTACAAGCCTCATGATTAATAAGAACATAAGAAAGATAGCCAAAAGTCTTAAGGTGAGAAAATTTGACCTTTTTCCCACTCCAGACCACCTCAGGCAATTTATAGTCTAATGGAACAGATGACCACTACTGATCAGGTAAACTGCAGTGTTGACCGCATCCACCCAAAAAGTTGGTAGTCTGACGTGCAATCTCATGCTTTCGGCCAGTTTATTAATGGTCTTGTTCATACGTTTTGTAACTCTATTTTTTCGTGGTGTCCCTAGAATGGTCTTCTACATTTTAATGCTCTGACCTGTACAATACTTTTTGAACCCACCATAACTGTATTGACCACCATTATCATGTCTCAAACTTTTCAGTTTCAAGTATGTCTTTATCTCAATCATTGCCTTCTAAGTTTTGAATACATCATATTTATGCTTTAAGAAGTAAACTCATACCTTCCTGATGTGGACATCAATGAATGTGACATATTATCAAGAGCCTCCAAGAGATGCTACTGGGGAAGACCCCCACATAGTCTAGTCAGAATCTTTCCTGCGCACCTCCTAAACCAAAATCAAATCACAAATATTATCATATTCAGCTCAGATTTCCTTGCACAATTACTAACAGTTATTCTCATGGCTTTCACGTATCTTGTCATCAAATTTAATTTTCAAAGACTATAATTGATTTGTGATAGTACTAAAATCATTCAGATGTTTTGCAACTCCTGTACCATCCGCCATCTTCAAATTGAAGAACTTTTTCATTAGATGAACCTTGCCATTCGTTGATTGTTTTTCATACATACATGACAAAACTGTCATGAGATCTGCGGTCGTTCTTTTCTTGAGGGCGTTGTGCACCACAAATCTTGACAGTTAATCGAATAACCCCTATAACTTGTTGATCCAACAGGTTTTATTCAGCCTCATCCATCTTTTATGGTAAATTTCCCAACAATAGAAGATGAAGTTTCTTCTCATAGAGATAGTCATTTATCTGCATCCTCTGGTAACCAAAATTCGTGCTTTCAAATTTCTCGATCCCTGATACCTTCACTTCGTTCTCCAGCCAGTGATTTTCCTCATATCCAAACCTTGTCTCTAATGCCAATTGTTGTGAAAAAACACGTCAATAAAGCAAAAAATTGAAACGAGAAAATCGTAAAACATGACAGAACACAGATTTACATAATTTGAAAAATTGTCTATGTCCACGGAGTTGCATAAAATTTTATTGTTTTAGGATTTCACCGTCGATCTCGTTGACTTACACGAAACTCTCTATCTCTCTTCTTCTCTATCTACACGTGAGCCACCAAGGAAAACAAGATCAGATGGAGACTCTCTTCTTCTCTATCTACACGTGAGCCATCAAAGAAAACAAGATCAGATGGAGACTGAAACCTTTGCTTATTCTTCAACCACTTGCTCCTTCTTCGGTTTTCTTCAACACAGCAAGAACACCACACCAAAGGAGCTTCTTCTCGTTCTCCACTCGTAAGCCACCACCGAAAGATCCAATTGATGGTCAAGAGCCCTTGCTTACTTCTTTGTCGCGAGTCGTAGATCTTCTTAAGGCGGTTGCCTTTTGTAAATAAAGGAAAGAGAGAGAGAGAGAGAGCTGGAGAGTGGGAGATCTCCATTTTCGCAAAAAAACCCGGAAGGCGGGGAACATAAGAGGAAAGGAACAGGTGAGGGATTAAACAAAAGAAAGAAATAAAATTTTGAATAATTTCCATAGATGCAAAAACCACCAATAAGGGAAGTAGATTGGGCTCCACAATATTAAAAAAAACATAATGAGTTATATAAAAATAACCCAAGAGTAATCACACTTCTTGACTAAAGTAACCCAAATGAAATAATTCAATGTGCATAATAATCTTTCATATCTCTGTAAGAAATCTTATAGTATACCAATCTTCTATATTTTTATAAGGAATATGATAATATATTAATGCATGTATCAATGACATTTTCAAAATGAAAATAGTCTACATTATTATATGCATTTACTTTTACTATAATCTTAGCTTTACTTTTACTTTATTAAATTTATATACACATCTATCTATATTGAGGATCACCTTCAACAAAACCATACAAACCCTTAGTCGATATTGTCTCGTCAGCTCCCGTCGACACAACGGTCAATGATCTGCATATCACAATTGTCTAGAGTGAAAATGTTCTTATTTGCCCCTGACCGATATTATCCCGTCGGCACAACGGTTAGAGATTTAAATATTATAATTATCTATGGTGGTAAGCTATGTCTACTCGCTTCTTACTGATATTATCTCATCAGCATAGTGGTTAGTGAACTAACTATTACAATAATTTGTGGTGGTAGAAAAAAAACTCTACGCGCATGGGTACACTGTCATCGTCTACATGTACCATTAGGGAGTGAGCTTCTCATCTGAACATGCACATACAAACATTCATATATACCATATTTTCATTTCATCATTCAAAACATACATTACTTTCATGTGAGACATTTATTTATTTATTAAAAAATCATGCTGCTCTACTAAAATAAAAGTTATATGATAATCTAAAGGATGCACCTTTACTCTAGATTGAAAGTTCAAATAAAGATCAAATCATAATCTGACATATATGTTTAGGCATGTAAATAATGCAGTAATCTGACACCTTCATAAACTAAATAATTATACAACTTTTAAGATAGTGACAATTAACATGCATATATCATGATTAACTATACAAAATATTATAAGTGATTTAATTTTATTGTGCAACTATTTAACATGCATAATATTCTATCTGACAATATGAAGAATAAAGTATAATCGAAATCTCACAGCATAAATGAAGTTAAACTTACATAAAAGAAACCATAAAAAATAATCAAATACAGAAATATAATTACTCACCTTAACCT
The DNA here is from genome assembly GCF_001263595.1 of Phalaenopsis equestris. NCBI lineage: Eukaryota > Viridiplantae > Streptophyta > Magnoliopsida > Asparagales > Orchidaceae > Phalaenopsis > Phalaenopsis equestris. The sequence goes on from NW_018164889.1 coordinate 109,267, forward strand.
TACTTGCTTGCCTCGTTGGTTTCCTATCTTAGATATTTTAAGTTCAAATGTTCTTCAAGCTTGATTGCTTTCTCTTGACAATTCGACTTGATTCGGCCTTAATCTTCCTGCCTATAATTTTTAAATATCATACTATTAATATCTTAATGCACAAACATTTTTTTTTAAAAATTTCATTTATTAAAATAAATAAATTATAACATTTACCTTAATTATTTCGATGTCTTTCACAGTTATTGACCCTTATCTTCCTCCAAATTCAAAACTTAAATAGCTTCGATCCTGAATTCAAAAGCACTTATAATTAATATTTAAAGAATAAACAATATATATATATATATATTAAAATTTATTATTTTACTTCTATTAAAAATCCAATTCTTACCTTAATAACTCTCGGTTGCCCTAACTCTTTCACATGCTCCCTCCTTCTCACACACACAAGCATAACTGCTTTGATTCTCCCTTATTTTGCGAGCACACAAAGTCTTCTCCTCCACCCGAAAGAGTTGTGTCCCTTTTCTTGTTTCTTCTTTGGTCACAACATGACTCAACGCCACAATTCCTCCTTCACACACAATGCAAGGCTGATTGCTCATTCTCTTTCGTACAGTAGTAGCGCACAAAACGTTCTCTTATTGTTTAACGTTTGACTACCTCACATATATGCACCCAGTGCCATAAAAACCTCCAAATTTGAAAATTTATAGAAACTAAAATCAAAATATAAATTTAAATATTTCTTCTTGATATGACTTTTGTGATGAGCTTGAGTGGGCTCGTAATTGGGTGCTTTCTTGGGCTTTTGCTTGAGCTCTTGTAAGTAAACGTTTGACTTCATTTGCTTGAGAGTTTGAATGTGTTTTAGCCTTCACTGGATTCTTATAATTTCTTCTTTATTTTGATCATATCGAATTGCACCGATTTAATTCTCCTTCATACAAAACATGTTCTACATTTATATAAATAACCTTACATTATTTTGCATCAAGAATAAAAGTGAAATATCACAAATAAGTTGACATATATTTTGAACTATTTAGTTAGATGCCCTACAATTTAAATGAAATGAATTGACAACAAATATTCATTATTTGTGATGGCAAGTGTATTATTTTTTGTATTTTGGGTCTTATTTGGGATTTGTTTGAGTAAACTACGCTTTGATAGCTTTTTCAAAAAACTAACGTTGAAATTTACTTTTTCCCACCAGCCCCGACTAGGTGCAGTTAAAACTTTCAAGCTGCAGTCTAAGTTTTTTTAAAAAAAAAATGTAAGTCTCTGCAGCTTTTTGAACACGATATTATTTTTCAACAGCT
>NW_018164889.1:110804-131678 GCF_001263595.1 Phalaenopsis equestris
TTAATAGGCGGTGGCTGCCCCAAACAGACCTAAGTTCCATAGAAACAGACTGGCCTATGAAATCTCCTTTCACTTGATATATCCTATAGTGAAATTAAGCCGTGTAATGGGCCCAATGTATCCGATTATATTTGAAGTTTAAACAAATTGGCATATGAAATTTTATTTGAAATATATTCATTTAAAACAAATAAATTAAAATAAACCACTTAAAGTAAATTCAAATAATGAATTTATTTCAAATTAGTTCCAAAGGAGCATATTGACATATAAAATCTAAATTTTCATCTCATTAATCTTTTGTGAAATTAATCAAATTGCATTGGACCAGCTAGTTATGCCTATCGCAAATAAAGCAATTAAATTTTTATTTTTTTTTGTGTGAGTATAGATGCAATAATTTGATTTAATGGACGGTTGGATTTAATTTTAATTTTTTTATTGTTTGATTAGACCTAAGTATAGAATCTCATAGAAAAACCCTAGAAGATCGGATACTAACTCTCTACCTTTGTATTCGGAGACGTTATTCAATTGGAGAGCATACTACTGGCGAGAGAAAAATAGTGTCCAGGAGAAAAGCAGCTGCTCAATTATGCGATGATTTTACATGATAAAAAATAATTAACAAAATATCCATAATGAGGGCAAAAAAATAAAACTGAAGAATTATTGTAGAGGAAAGAGAGAGAGCAGCTGAAGCTGAGCTATAGGGACAGCGAGAGAGAGAGAGACAAGAGAGTTCTTTTTGAAGCCCGCCTACAAACTTCTAATCACACTAGCGCAGCTTGCTCTTTTATCATTTATCGTGTCTGCTTGCCGTGAGAGGCAGCGAGGGCGGAGGGGAAGGGGGAATCTTTGTTTGCTTGCGTTTTTTTGGTCCACTCTTCCTCCAATCAACTATGGATGGGAGAGATCGCTGGGTTTTAGGGCTTTTTATGCTGTGATACAACTCTGGATCTGCTGTTTTCGCTGGTCCATTCGTCTTCTCGCTCGAGTCATCTCTGCTGATTCTCGCTCTGCCATGGTATATGCTTTTGTTCTTCATTGCTAAGACTTTTTACTAACTTATTTTCAGTTGGCGGAAGTAGAGAAGCGATTCGGCCGTGTTTTAACTTTTTGGATTCACTGAAGAATGTTTGAGTTTTGCTTTTGGCCTGGTTGGGCAATGTGAATGGTCCAGCGAGCCATGTTGATGGGTTAGGTGTTTGCGTTGAGAATAGGATATAGGCGCTGTTGTTTCGTTTCCCCTGCACCATTCAAGTTTAGTGCAACAAGTGTGAAATTTTCTTAAGTGCCTGCTTTGGCCGTTTTGGTTCTGAGCGTTTTTTGTCGTTGATGCAAAATGGAAACATCTTCTCTTTCTAGAAATTGGGCATGGTGAAATGTTCTAAAGCTTCAAGCTTTATTCTTGATTTATGACTTCAGCAGGCCTCAATCTAGATAATTTAGAATTGGAAACAACTTTGTTTCAGTTTCCCGCTTTCTATACGTATTTGGAGGCTTTCGTTTTATCTGGATAGATATTTGTGATTATCATTCCATGTTTTCATGTTTGCTAAAGAAATGGACCGTTGTTTCGTGGTTTTTTCCACTGTTTTCAGCCCGAACTGCCACCAAACTTCTTCTATACCCTTCCAAACTCCGTCAACCTCGCGTATTACCTCTTACTTGCTATTCCACAACCACCTCCCTGCAAAATCCGATCCTTAAACACCGTCTAAGAACCTTAGAATGGTGTCAAGCAAGAACGAGGAAAATGATTTGATTTGTTAAAGAATGATCTTTGTCACTTTGTCAAATACAATGCGTAAGGACAATCCACCTAATCCATTTTTTTTTCTTTCCTCATCCAAAGTATTAAATTAATAAGAGATATGGCTTCAAAACTTATTTTTTTGGCCATCGATCCTTTATTGTTCTTAAATTTTATTTTCTTATTGTATAAAAAATTTAATTTTGAACAATTTGTTTATGATATTTATGAGCTAGTAAAATATAAAAGTACTAGCTTTTCAATAATTCGAACTCAAAGTCTATTTTATTTCATTCATAGCAACATTTTGGGACCATCATCTACATCTGATATCTTAGAGGTTTGCATTCCGTATTGATGATTGCAACCATGTGTTATAGTTTTTTTACTAAAAGCCAATATGATGCAAAAACTATTTTTTTTCCACCTTTTCAATAGTGAGTTAGAACTGCTAATGCCAATGATTTTTTAACCTTTTTTTATTCTCATGGTTTCAAGAAATTTTTTTTTGCATTTGTTTCTCTTTTATGTATACTCAATAAAATGGAATGGTTGAATGAATGAATGACCATTTACTTGCTATCATATGAGCACTTTTCTCAAACAAAAATATTCAAAGAAATATTGCGAAGGCTATTTTAATGGCTGCTCACATTATAAATTATTTACCTACTTCGATTCTTGAATTCAGGAGTCCTGCACAAGTTCTAACTACATTCTTCGCACTTCAATATCTCAAAATCTTATTTCCAAGATTTTTGAAATGTTGCTATTGTTATTACATATCTCTAAAATATAGGAAATTGTTGTGAAAAAAACGACGACAAAAGAGAAAAATTGGAGCGAGAAATTCACAAAACAGGAAAAACAGCGGGACACATAAATTTACGTGGTTCGACAAATTGCCTATGTCCACGGAGTTGCAGAAGATTTTATTATTTTGAGGATTACACACCATCGATAGCTTCGACTTTTACAAGAAAAACTTTCTCTTCTTTCCTCTCCTCAACTTCTCTCTCTACCTCTACCCGTGAGCCACACAAGTAGAAGAGCACAAGGGGAGCAGCCAGCCTTTGCGATTCCCCTTCTCCTTTCTCTATCGTGGGCTATAGCCGAAGAACAAAGCCAGGGAGAGCCAAACCTTGCGAGTTTTTTGTTTCCTGTAAACAGTAGACCCCTTTTATTGTATGAAGGAGTAGAGCCACTCAAGAAGAATTAACGCAACGCAACGCCCATTTATGGAAGCTTTAATTTGCGAATCTCAATAGGAGACGGGGCGAGATCCAGAAAAGGAGAGAAGCGAGCTAAACGTCATTAAGGAAATATAAACACAAAAGGAACTTAATTAAAAGCATATTAAGTGACTTCCATATTTGTCGAGACTTCTAATTGAAAATAGTGGACCATGCTCCACTGATATTTTTAACAATTCTCCCACTTGAAGACTGAGACACAAGCTATACGTTCCTTTCCTCAAACGTGATATCCTCCACCTTTGCAATTTAAGACCTCTGTTTTCAAGCTAGAAAATCAATTGAAGTCGAGCACAACTTCAAATTATTCTTTTTACTGATTAGCTTTCACTTCTCGAATTTACATCTTGCAATGTATTTTCATAGCTTTGCGGTTCTCCACTATCTGTCAGCAGAATGTAGTTCAATATCGGTGTGTAATGCCGAGGAGACCGCCTATTCCTGACTAACCCGTGAACTGTAGCTTAGGAGTGGACGGTTCTGAAGCTGACTGCGAAACAATAAGAATAGGTGCCCATGAGCCACTCTCCTCATCACTTCCACCACTTCCCTGCATTGTGACTTCTGGTAGATCAACAAACTTTACCTTTTTACCGTGGCCATCATGAATGTGACACAGTAACGAGAGCCTCTAAGAGATGCTACTGGAGAAGGTCCCCACACATCTGTGTGTTCAAGATCCTGTTTTTCTGCCTTTGGCGCTCTATCACTTTTCAAAAAATTGTTCTTTTTTCTGTTTCTTTATAATGCAACTCCTACACATGTTGAGATTAACTGACTTCAACTCTAGTAGATTGCCTCTGAACTGAGGTTTTTTCATTCCCCTCTGATTCATGTGATCAAACCTGCAATGTCATAAATCTGTCATGTTCTCTGCAACTGTAGTAGCAACAGTATTGAGTAAACCTGTGAATCAGTTTTCTTAGTCCGAGCCAGTACTAATGCTCCTTGGTAACCTTTCATTACACATCATCTCTGCAACTGTAGTAGGAACAATATTGAGTAAACCTGTGAATCAGTTTTCTTACTCCGAGCCAGTACTAATGCTCCTTGGTAACCTTTCAGGTGTTATCGAACCACCCTCATCGAGCTGCCCAACATAAATAAGATTTTTCTTCAACTCTGGAATGTGTCTGACCTTTTGCAAATTTCATTTGCTCTTGTTAGAGAGTACAATATCAATGTCTCTCATCTCCATCACGTTCAGAGCTTCTCCATCAGTTAGATATACCTTTCTAATGTCACCTGCAATATAGTTTTGCATTAATTTTCGGTGGGAAGATGTATGGAAAAAAGTCCCTTATTCCAATTTCCATTCATTAACCGAACTGTGAACTGTCACCAATGGTGCATCATGTACTTTTTCAGTTACAACATTAACACTATCAATCTCCATCTTATTTTGATTTTTGCAGTTCTTTTTTATGTGTCCAGTTTTACCACAATTCCAACACATTTCCTGCTCACCAGACTTTGACTTGCCATTGCCTCTATGCTTTGATTTTGATCTTATTCTGTTTGAGTCCCTGTTCTGCGATTTCCTTTTAGAATTAACATTCATTGATGAACTCGAACCCGAGGTCTTGCCAGAATCATTCCCGCACACCTCTTCTTCCAAAATTAAATCAAGAATATCTTCATATTTCAACTTATATTTACCCGCAAAATTGCTAACTGTCATTCTCATGGCTTCTCAGCTATTTGACAATGAAGCCAACAATATCAATGCATGTATCTCATCATCAAATTCAATTTCAACAGACGATAATTGATTTGTGATAGTATTGAAATCATTCACATGCTGTGTAATAGATGTACCCTCCACCATCTTCAAGTTGAATAACTTTTTCATCACATGCTGTGTAATAGATGTATCCTCCGCCATCTTCAAGTTGAATAACTTTTTCATCAAGTGCACATTGTTATTCACAGATGACTTTTCATACATAGTTGATAAAACTGTCATGAGATCTGCAGTAGTTCTTTTCTTGATGACGTTGTGGGCAATGAATCTCGACAAAGTTAATCGAATAACAAAGCCAGGGAGAGCCGAATCTTGCGAGTTTTTTGTTTCCCGTAAACAGTATACCCCCTTTTATCGCATGGAGTAGAGCCACTCAAGAATAATTAACTCAAAGCCTTCCTTGTAAATCACCAACGCAAGACTCATTTAAGGAAGCTTTAATTTGCGAATCTCAATAGGAGAAGGGGCGGGATTCAGAAAAGGAGAGAAGCGGGATAAACATCATTAAGGAAAGATAAACACAAAAGGAACTTAATTAAAAGCTTATTAAGTGACTTCCATATTTGCCGAGACTTCTAATTGAAAATAGTGAGCCAGGCTCCACCGATATTCTCAACAAAAATTTGATCTAAGAGTAACATTGAGCGTTGATTGGCTATTCTTTTGTAGAAAAAGAGTACAAATGTCTTCTCCCACATAAGTAAGGTGTATGTGGCTACTGATGTTACTTTCGATGGTCTTAATTACTATTATATTATTGTTTACCGGAAAGAAGAAATTCTGTTCACTAATAAATTTTTGCTTCTAGATTGCTCTTCGTTATCTCTTTTTATTCTAAAGCCAATTACTCCTGCAGAAATTGTGGCTATACCAAAACTATCTTTTACTCCACCATTTCAGTTATTAAGGGAGAAAGAAATCTCAGTGATACCGGAGGAGAAAGCCCAAACCACAAAACAACTTTTTTTAACAGGGTGGAGGTTGTTGTGAAGGTGTGGTAGTAATTGGGAGTAGCGGGACAGCGGTTGGGATGGCTGGTTGCTAGGAAAAGTGGAGTGGGAAGCGGTTGGGGATAGCCGGTGGCTAAGGGAAGTGGAGGAGACGGAGTAGGGAAGATAAAATGTGAGATACATTCACCACCTCGGAGTAGGATATAGCCGAAGCATCACCACCTCCTCGGATACAGCCCTAGAACATGGAAGAGGATCCCACACAGAGAATCTGAAATCAACGCATGGCAAAAATTGCCCTAACTTTGTGAAAACAACAATATATTGACTCCCATTGATGAAGGGAATGAACTAAAGAAAGAACTTCCTACACAAAAGGTGAAGTGAGGAGGTAAGAAAATCCATAAATAGCAATTTAATACTTCCATACAAAGAAGAAGCATAAGTGGAAGGCGAACAAAGGTGCGTGAGGCCGCTCACCTTGTCATGAGGCTTGTCGGGCCACTTGGCTCGAGAACCGTCTAGACCGGTTAGGGCAGGTTCGTTGCTCCCGCTCACATAAAGCCTTCTCGCACTCGCTTTACATCCACGCATTGCACCCACATCACTCTCCTGGGTTTGGGGGAACTTAATCGAAACTTCTGTCGGCACACGATGGAGAGGGAGCTGCTGTAATCTTTTAGGATGGACGGATCGTCAACTGTACTTCTAGTAGGTCGAGCCAATAGGCATTGTCGTTCCAAAGTACATTCTGGTAAAATACACATTTGCCCATCTTTGGCACGCCCTGAGACTAGTATTCTCACGACTCAGGTATCGAGCCAATTCAGTTGTAACCCACTTCTTCCACTCCTTATATTTGGTTGAGTGCATCTGATGAACTAGTATGTAAGAAAAAGTCAAATCTAGGGTGAAATCTACGACATACTGCAACCCTCTCATTAGCACTAACTCAGGTGAGACATCTTCTGTGACAGGATCTGTTTCCTATTGAAGAATTCTTTTCCCCATCTAGCTTCTTGAGCCCATTACAAAGCTGTGGTTCATCTCTCCTATCTGGTCATCTGATGAGGGGTACTATGCGGTATAGGAAATAATCTTTGAATAACTCTACGTGATATTCTCGACATGACCCAAAATGACTCCTCTTCGGATATGCTGGATCTACCTTCTTATGGGTAACTTAGGAGGGGGTATATAAATCTGAAATATCTGCATTTCCCTTATCTGTGGTAACCTTGTATGTGATGCTGGCTCCTCAAACTCATAACACTTCTAGACATCCAAGGTTGGTCATGCTGATGTTTCTCTCAAAGTGCAAAATACTGGCTTGAACCACCATAATCGCAGGCTCTGTTGGGCATCCTATTATCTTAGACTTACTACCTTCTAAAGCAACGTTGACTGAAAAATGAGAATCTTCTATGAAGTCTGTATCTTCTTTTTGATAGGTGTTCATATCTTTTAATTGGAAGCTGACACTTCTTGTTTTTGTCCTCACCGTCTTCAACGTCTACTATGTCTTTACCCAACCTTTTGAAAACGCCCTACTTGGTGAAGTAGATCACACCCGTGGTTGTGCATTTTACCTCAACATGTCCAAATCCGTAGCACTTGCCACATTATTTGACTGTGAAAGATTTGTGGATTAATTTCGCTAGCTAGTAGCCGTGTGGGGAGGGGGGGGGGGGCGCTTTCGCTCGGTGCTTTAGTCTCTCCGCGTCAGAAGCTAGAGTTTGCAACTTTTGGTGGTAGTAAGTTGGTAGGAACTGACACTGTGTTTTCCACTTCATATTTCCTCGTTCCTCCCTTCGACCTTTCAGATCACGGTCGAGGGTAGCCTCCCATTGAATTTCATTTTCAATGTCCGTCATCCACCGCTGAAGCCAGTAGATCTCTCGCCGTATCTCCTCCCGCGTAGGCTTGGGCATGTATCTCATTAGTGACATGACTAAGGTTTAGGAATAAGAAAAAACATTTTTGTTGGGGTTAGGGTTTGGGTTGTGGAAATGATATCTGGTGGTAGGAAAGAAAGTTTTGGTTTATGACGGATGTTAGGGAACCCTAGAATATGATTAGGGTTGGGCTCTGATACAAAATGATACTAGAGGAGAAAACCCAAATCATAAAAACAACTTTTATTAGTAGAAAAAGAGGGTTACAAAACACAAACTGAAAATAACATCAACAATACACAAACTACACAAACGAACACTTGGAGATTGTTTCCCAAGGGCAGTGGAGGTTGGTGGGAAGGTGGGGTAGCAGCTGGGAGCAGCGGGACATCAGTTGGGATGGCTGACTGCTAGGAAATGTGGAGTGGAAATAGTTGGGCAGCAAGTTACTGCAGCAAAAACAAGATCGACAGCGCGGTGGGAAATGGTTGGGGATAGCTGACGGCTAAGGGAAGTGGAGGAGATGGAGTAGAGAAGATAAAATGGGAGATACAATCACTATCTCGGAGTAGGATACAGATGGACTACCACCACCTTGTCAAATATAGCCCTAGAACAGTGAAAACGATTCCACACATGAAATCTGAAATCAACGCACAACTAAAACTACCCTAACTCTTTGAAAACAGTAATATATAGACTCCCATTGATGAAGGAAAGGAAAGAACTAAAGAAGGAAACTTATTACACAAAAGGAGGAGATGGGGGGTTAGAAAATCCAAAAATAGCTATTAAAATCCTTCCATACGAAGAAGAAGCAGAACTGGAAGGCTGACAGAGGAGCTGTAGGCTGCTTGCCTTGTCAGGAGGCTCGCTCGGGCTGCTCGGCTCGAGAACCCCCTGGACCTGTTTCCAATTGGACCAGTTGGGGCTGGTCCGTTGCTTCAACTCGTACGAGAGCCTTATCGCACCTGCGTCTCGTCCACGCAAGGCTCTTCGCACCCACATCACTCAATATATGCAAGCCTAATTAATCGAATTAACTCATTATTGAATTTGTATTGGGAACCACTAGCTCTATAAATGAGGTACAAGAGTTTCCACTAAACATTTGTTACATTTGTTTTTATTATATAATTTTTTAATAGTCATTATCCTTACTAGCCTTCATCCCACTTGTATATTTCAAATTGTCTTTAAACACTGAATAATGCAAATTGGAAATTTTATGTCAAAAGAAATTAAAGCCCATTAAAAGAACAAGGCTATGGGTTTAGCGTCATCACTTAAATAAAAGAAATCAGTATAACATAAAAGAGTTTTTATTGTAAAATACAAATTCAAAGGTTCATTGTAGTGTTGCAAAGTAGATTAGTGGCTAAATGTTGCACTCAAATATATGGGATTGATTATCTTGAAATGTTTTGCTTTCATTGTTAAATTCACCATTGTTTGGGTTCTTTTATTAGCATTTGCTAATGAGAATTGGAAGATACAACAATTTGATGTGAGGAATTTTTTTTATGCAGTGATCTAGAGAAAGAAATGTACATATAGGTCCCATCTTGATCTAGCTCAAATTCATAATAAAATGTTTGCAAACTATAAAAGATTGTGTATGGATTGAAGCCTTATTGAAGGGCATGGTTTAGAGGATAAATTAAGCTAATGGCCAACTTTAGGTGAAAAAGTTAAGGTGGCCATACATAATTTGTGAAAATTAAGACTTCAATTGGAGTCTCCACACTATAAGTTTATATTGATGACATAATCATGATAGATAACGACTTAAATGAATGAAGGCAAGAAGGGGATTTTGATTTTATATTGCCCAACAATAATAACAATAACATGCCTTTATCCCTCTAAGTGGGGTCGGCTACATGAATTTTTTTTCTCTATTGCGTCCTATTGAGTGTCATATCTTCATTTAAATCTAATAAATTAAGATCTTTTTTTGTACAATATACCCAAGTCTTTCTAGGTCTATTTCAGTCTTTCTTAACATAAGTAGAATGTAAAACATCTACTCTCCTAACCGGATCATCAGATGGTCGACGTTTAATTTAAACAAACCATCTAAGATGACTCTCTCTAATTTCGTCCGCCACTGGAGCTACACCAACTCTATCACGGATATATTCGTTTCGCATTTTGTCTCTAAGTGTCAAGCCACTCATCCACCTAAGCATTCTCATCTCGGCAACACTTAACTTTGTTTTATGCTTCTCTTTTAAAAGGCTAACATTCTGCGCCATAGAGCATTGCAAGTCTCACCACCATCTTATAAAATTTTCTTTTAAGTCTAAGCGTTACTTTTCTATCACACAATATGCCTCAAGCATTCCTCCACTTCAACCAACCAACTTGAATTCTATATCACCATCAATTTGAACAATGAACCCGAAATATCTAAAGCATTCACACGTTTTAATAATTTTATATTGCCCAATAATAGAGAAAATTAAAGAAATATGTTTGTTGTTTGTTTTCTTAGTAAAATGTTCCAGATATTTTTATTGGGGCCAAAATACTTTTAATAAGGGATTATCTTCTGTATTCACATTACTTTTTGAAATTGAACTATACGGAATAGGTTTGAAGATGATTAGATTATTGCTCAATTGTGGTTTGAAAATGTTTGGATCATTTTTGAAGATATTTTATTTTAAAATTGGTGGATTGTTGTTTGAAAATGATTTGAAGATGGTTTGACCATGATTTGAAGTTTTAGCGATCATAATTTGATTATGGTTGTTCATTATTTGATTGTAGTTGAAAGTTGGTTGGATCATAATTTGAAAATGATTTGATTATGGTAAAAATGTAGTCATAAAACGAAGATGGTTTGATACTTTGATCATTATATGATTGTCGTCAAAATATGGTTGGATTGTGGTTTGAAGATGATTCAAACATATTTCGATCATGGTGTAAAGATTGTTTGATCATTATTCAATTATTGTTTGAAAATGGTTCGATTGTGTTCTGAAGGTGGTTTAATCATGGTTAAAGATGGTGCGATCATAATTCAATGGTGATTTAAAAATTATTCAAGTCTTGATTGAAGATGGATCGAAATGTGTTGATCAACGTTCAAAGGTTGTTCACTTGTAGTTTGATGATGACTTATAATGCATGTTGATGCGATAGAGAGTACAATTGCAATAGCTGTGACATAACGCAATGACCTTAACACAATAGTGTATTCTAAGTGATATAACTCAACATATATGATAATCGATTAAAGTATTATTGGTTTACAACATAGCATTTATAACAAAGATTTGATGTTAGAAGCATTTATAACATTCATGACATCATTCACAATGGATGTAAATTTAGAGGTTTTATAAATTACATCAATGAAATAATAAATATATCTAAACAATTAATATCTTTATCATGATAAAAGGATTTATATATCTTTGCGTAGTTGTGAAATAAATTTCCACATAAACGACCTCTGTAATTTTGTATTCAATTATATGTAACGTCTTGTAGATTTTTCTTTGAAATTAGGCATATCCAATATCATATACTTTTCCTAGTTGTTATAAATTACTTGTCAGGTAATTATCAGATACTGCGTGCAAGTATTACAAATTTTAATGGATTGTTTAAATTTACTGAAAATTTCAAATATTTTATATTAGAACTTTGGGATCTTATTTATTGTTGCCCCCACTTCTAAGGCGTGTTGGAGTGGAAAGTTTGTCTGTGTTATATAGCCTTGACTAGTCATGTAATATGAGGGAGCATTTCGAGAAATCGTTCATTTTTTATTGCAATGCCTTCGTTCAGGTTTAAGAGAGGCCACAATCATATATATTGATGGTCTTATTTGATCATATGAAGCGAGATCTCACGTACTATTTATGGAACTCTGTTCTAGTTCGTTGAAAAATATGTAAGTTCTGAATTAATCTATAATATCAAAAATTTATTTTTTCCAATGACGTATATGAGTGCTTGTATCGGTTGGTTGGATGATTTTTCCCTCATCTTTATATACATGAAGATTGTTGTAGGGTAGTATTGATTACACGTTTTGTATGACACAAAAATCAATTCTATAGATTTTTAAATGACGCTAAAGTCATTTCCTTTTTAAGAGATATGCAAAATCAATGTATTTTAAAATTAAAAAATAAAAGTTAGGATCCTTTTGGGGCAGTTGTTGTTGTTTGAAGAAACAACTGTGAAGTTGTTGTTCAAAAAGTTGCAATGGCTATTACCAAATTTTTTTTTTTTTTTTTTTTGAAAATGTCAAACTGCAGCTTTTTAGTAGCTAACACAGATAGTCAGATTTGGTGGAAAAATGCAGCTTTTAGCTGTAGCTTTCTGATAATGCAGACGCCTGACTGGAAAAATTGCTGTGTGGTGCTAACACTGCATCGCCGCCCCGAATGTACCCTCATTGTAGAGAACTTTCAAGAACTAAGGCTTTCAATGTAGTAAAAGATTTCTCACTTCACTATTTAGCTAAGATGGGGTATTCAATTGTTGGAATCACACAATGCTTTCATTGTCCATACTCAACTCTTCTTAGGACTTTTCAACTACTAGTAACATACAAGTCTTGGAGGACAATTACTATTCATCAATCAAGCAAAAGGGATTATTGCAAACATGGATCCATGGGTTTTTGCGTCTTTCTTGATGGATCTATGATATCTCTCATAAGATTCTTCTTAATTTTTTGTGGTTTTGTTAAATACTATCAGCTGTATATCATTTTTTTGTACGAGTGCAATAGATGGGCAGATATCCCTTGCTTTGTTGATCAAATTATCTATGCATTTAATTTAAAGAGGTTGGTCCCGTAATTCATCCAACTCCTCTTCCACCTTTTGCTCTGCTTCCTTCTCTTTCACACCTCATCCCCACTCTAGCTAAGCCAAAGGTCAGTAGCAGATACCTTCTCACTCTCCTCCTCTTCTCTTCCTTCCTCAATGCTTACTGTTCGTCATCCTGCATTGTGACTGTTTGTATTGATTTTTTCTTTCCGTAAGTTGAGCTATTTTACTTCTATCTCTTTTTCTTAATACGATGTTAACTTATTGAATGTTGATGTAGGCATTGGAGGATATCCCATATGATGCTCAACGATTTAAGAAGATACAGCGCAAGTCATGGGCTACCAATTTGGAGCAATATCCATGGGTTTGTTACATTTTTTTTAAATGTTTGCGAGAATCTTTTTAGGAAAATTATTTTCATTAAATTACTCTAATTCCATGCCATATATAAAGTTGCTATGACAAGTTCATGGTCCATATTAGTTGTGATCAGTTGAATGAACTGAGTTGGGATTGCTCAAAGAATAGTTGAGATTGCTTAATTATTAATATTTTCTAGCTCAATCCTATTGTGGGCTTGTGTTCATGGTGCTTTATAATAATTTATTCCATTAGTTCTCTAGCACTTTGTAATGTAGGAGGGAAAATGATGTACAAAGCTTTTTTTGTACTTTTTTTTTTTGGCAACAACAGTTCTCAATATGATAAAGCATTAGGTGTTCGCATAATTTATTCAATCTTTTTGGTCAGTCTTACTAATTACTTTCTTAATTATGCATAACTTGTTTGTATGCGTTTTTTCCTTGTTGCACCTATTTGTTTATATTAGTGGCTGTTACTGTTCCTAACGGCCCTTTACACATTATATTTTGTTGCTCCGGCTATATCCATCTTCTGTGGCGATTCTTTCTCCCATCTCCTTCCACATCCTCCCCCACCGTTACCGTTGTTGTATTGTTACCGTTGTTGTACTCACAGCCTTCGTTAGCTGTTTTCTATCGCCTTAACTTCGTTACCGTTGTTGTATATCGCTGCAACCAACTACAACAGCCTTCGTTAGCTGTTTTCTATCGCCTTAACTTCCTAGTCGCTTCCCACTTCCTTCCAGCTTTGTTGCCGCCCAAATTGCACATTCTCTTTGCTATCTCAGCCTTCCCTCTGCCACTGACTCCCAGGACAGCCAGGGAACACCTCCTTCCTGCTGTGCCATAGCTATCCACCCCCACTCCTCGCTGCCATCACCCAGGACCACATTTATGCTTGTTGTTTCTATTTTTCTACACTTCCCCCTCGCTGCCACCTAAACCTTAAACTTTAATTTTCTCTTGCTGATTTTCAAAATCAGCAACCCCAAATTAGTTTTCCTAAACATTCGATGAGCTTCTAAACCCTCTTTCACTCGCAACCTTAAACCTAGCCATATCACCAAGGTGATATATGCCCGAGCCCACCTGAGAGGAGATACATCGAGAGATCCGTTAACTTCAACGGAGGCTTGCAAATATTGAGGATGTAACCCGGGGGAGATTACCCTCGACTGGGATCTGGAGAATTGAGGGAGAGCAAGAGACGAAGATCTAAATCCCTTCTAGAGGGAGGACTTTAGTGATGCAGAAGACCGACCACGACTTTTTGGAATCCAATATAAAAGGACTCCGAGAGAAGAGCCAGCATGTGGAGAACAGGAGAATCTGAAGATGAACCTAGAGATCCTGCGCATACTAACTTCAGAAGTGAAGAGATCACTTCACCGGATAACCACCACGTCTTACTCGCAACGCTCAACCTTAGGATTTTACAACTAGATTAGCTGACCTCGTTAGAGCAAAAGCTGAGTTAGAGTGGATAACACGTGGAACTAAAACGTATTCTTAAATCTGTTTCAACTAGGAAGTATTGCGAGTGCTATGGATTTGGGTATGTTGAATCAAACTGCTCAACCGAGGGGGTGATCTGTTTCATGGAGCAAGACATTCTTCAACAATTGGGTAATGTTATAGTAGAAACTGAAGACGGTGATGACTCAAAGTAGAAGAGCCAGCTTTCAGTTAAAGAGGTAAGCGATTATGCTGAGATGCAGACTTCAGAGAAGATTCTCAATTTTTAGCCAACGAGGAAGAGACACCATCGATTCCAGTTGACCTCAAGATAGAGATTCTAGTTGAGGTAACGGTAACTGTTCTAGAAGGCAGTGACTGATGTAATGGGCATTTAGATAGAGTACGAGATTATGGTGCCTCGAGCCAGCATTTTGCAGTCATTGAGGGGAGCATCAACAAAATTAGTCTTGGATGTCCAAAGAGGCCATGAGTTTTGCGATCCAATTAGCACTGTCAAAATGGCTTGTTGTCTGCGAACAGTTCGTGTCGACTCATTAAGAAGCTCACGAGTTGAACATGAATAATTTTTTTTGCGCTCCATATTTAAACAAGCCGAACACGAACAAACAAATCTTTGTTCGTGTTCAACTCATTTTGGCTCGAAATACTTGTCATCAATTATATATATAATGTAATTGATGAATAATATTTTTAAAAAAAAATTAATTGACGACAAAACTACAAAGATTTATAATGAATTAAAAGTATTAATTAAAAACATAGAATAACAATATGTACAATTATATTTAAATGATATTCTAATATAAATAATAAGATTTATATCTTGTCACGGCTCTTAACATGGGTTATTAAAACGACTATTTGTTCACGAACAGCTCGTATTAGACTCGCTAAGGAAACAGTTTGAACACGAGCACATTTTTTGTGTTCGAAATATAAACGAGCTAAACACAAACAATGATATTTTTTGATAAGCCGAAAACGAGTTGAGCCTAGACTCGCTCGTGTTCGACTCATTTACTCCCCTAGAGCCGATATCTGACACATGACAAACCCAGATAAGAGATTCAGTTCTTTTAGATCCATACTCATACGAGTTGCTCCTACTGAGGGAGGTCCATTATGTTAGAGATGAGACCCTTTTGTGCCACGTCTGGAAGATTACATGGAGTTATTTATTTATTAGATTTTGTTCAACATGTTATCCATCATCAGATGTCCAGATAGGAGAGATGAACCCTATCCTAGAAGTTTGTTGTAGGACCTTGGTGGGGATGGAAATTTTTTAATAGGATCCAGGTCCTTTCAGTGTAGAAGAAGAGGGCTCTCTTGAGTGGTTGCTAGTGAGAGTGGTGTAGCCTCTCACAGATTTCACGTCAGAGTTGACTTCTGATCACATACTAGTTTATTACTTACATTCCGCCTAGTACGAGAAGTGGAAGAATAATGTTTTAGACTGAAGGGCTCAAAAGTTACATTATGGGAACCTATATATATATGCAAATCCAACTTATGATGTGAAAAGGGAGGATGCTTATTTATTCTTTCAAAATATGTTATGGAATGACAATATCTACTTGATCAACCTCCTAAGGTATTGCAATATCTATGCTACCATCAATGTGGCAGACTTAACTCCGTGCTACAAGGAACCAGAAGCTTTAACGAATGAAGTTGAAGCTACCTCAATCCTCAGAGTTTGACGCTGGAGCTTGTGTCGTGGTACTGTAGCAGCTACAATACCACATACACTTTTTTCTATTTGATCCCTTTTTTTCTATTTTTTTATATTTTAACTCCTTTCTATTCTAACTACCATTACTTATTAATAATATGTTGTTTGCTTTCTTAGGGTTAGAATTAGGCGAGTTTTATTTCAAATTTCTGTCAGGACAGCTGTCGACGTCCTTTTTTCATTTTGAGAGCTATATCCGAAGGATTGTATGATGTTCTGGCTATCTCTTTCCCAATGTCGTGATTATTTTCTTCCAATTTTTTTCCACATCCTCCTCCGTCGCTCTCGGTTGCTGTATATCACTGCAACCGACCAAAATAACCTTCTGTTAATTGTTTTCTGCCGCCTTAGCTTCCAAGTTGCCTCCCACCTCCTTCCAACTTTGCTGCCACCCAAACCACACCTCCCTGCTGTCTCAGCTTTCCCACTGTGGCGCTGCTGTCCAGGTTAGCCAGGGATCACCTACCTTATACTGTCCCATCACTGTCCACCCCCACTCCTTGCTACCATCACCCATGACGGCCTCCATACTTGTTTTCCTCGCATTTCTACACTTCCCCATCGCTACTATCAACATTCTTTTGCTGCCGGAACCCCCGCCGACCATCCCGATCCACCTATCCGACCTCAACGACCTTGGGATATGCTTTAGCGGTGTTTGCTTGTGTCGTTTTATGTTTGTTATCACTTTTTTTTTTGAACTGTCGTTTTTGTAACCCCATTTGAATTAAACAATAATATTTCTATCTCTACAGCGGTTTGGGTTGATTTTGGTATCATATTTTAAAGATCCAACTTGGTATTCAAATCGTTGAAGCTGCCTGGAGGTGGGGGTTGAGATGATAAATTAAATCATAAAGTTTTTTTTTTTTTTTTTAAGAAACTTGGCTATTGTAGTAGATAAATTAAATCATAAAGTTTTTTTTTTTTTTAAGAAACTTGGCTATTGTAGTAGCTTTATTATAATTTTTCTAGTATAACATTTGATTAGAATGCTCACATTCTATTAGTTGTAATAATTTATGTTTCTAAAATGTGTGTTGGTCATATTGCTTTTGAAAATTGTGTTTTCTCAATTTTCACTCTTGACATGCCGCACTATTTATTCTCTTAGGGCTTCTTTTTGGTCAATTTTATTTTAATCTTCTTCTTTTCTTTTTAGAAAATGTTTGTTTATTTTAACAATTTTATTTTAATCTTCTTTTCTTTTTAGAAAATGTTTGTTTATTTTACATATTTTTATTTTTTATTTCTATGAACAAATTAATCTCATTTTAGGAGCACTCAAATAACTTTTAGGTGTTTTGAGTTTTTTTAAAAAAGTCATGCTTTAATTAAATATGCCAAGCATGTTGTGTTTCAAATAAAAATATAAATAAAAATAACATAAAACTAAAAAATAAAGTTTATTCCAAACAACTTCTTATAATTTTTCAGGCTCTGCAGGGCGAACCAATATGCGCTACAACTTAAACACTAAAACTGTAGCGACCATTCCTTTATCTTTCTTCTTGCTTATATTTATTCTTTTCGCCATCCTTTTCTAGCTTGATGAGAATTTGGAGCAGTGGCCACATTTAAACGAATTGGTACAGTGCTACAAGGCAGATTGGATAAAAGATGAGTACAAATATGGACGTTATGACTGTGTTTCGTCGTTTTCATTTCAAAATCAGATATATGAAGGCATTGACACTGACATGGAAACAGGTGATTGAATAATGGTGAACTTTACTTTTTTTTTAAAATGGGTTTAAATTGAAATGATAATATTTGTTGACGTGTTGTTCATTTTCTTGTCTTAGAAATGCGACTTACTCGTGCAAGGGATTCCGAGATTGATGATTTTACTGATGATGATGTCCCTAGCACCTCGGGAAGACCAATTTCAGAATCTTGCTCTTATTCATCACATTTAAAAGATGCAAAGGTGGTACTTGAAATGAATTTTCTGGTCTTGCAAATGATTTAAAAAAAAAAAAAATCCAAGTTCTAGCTTTATTCTTTTGTCAGATTTACGTACATACCACTTAATTCCTATGTATTATCTAACACCTAGACTTCAATTTTTACATATTTGCCATGTTGTTTATGCTTGAAGAGGTGCATTTCTTTTTTTTAAAAGTTAAAACGGTGGTTTTCCTTGTTTGATATGAAACATTTGGCTGGTATATATGTAAAAAAGTATAATTTATGTGTTAGTTATGTAACTACATAAGAATTGGGTGGTATGTATGTAAATACCATTATTTTTTCTGGCTTGGTATTATATGTTGATTACGGGTTGCATTCCGTGTGGCTTCTCTGGCCTGTTTTGTTGTCCTATTCAGTGTGTAGTTTCAGTACCTTGAGTGTTTACTTGTGGGATGGGTTATCCATATATTTTTTTATGTAAATTCTCACTTTTCTGTTTCTTTTTCTGTTTTTGGTTGCATCGCTGAATATTTTCTTTTGCTTGATAAACATTTCTGCTTCAGCATTTTGGTGATTCTCCATTGCCAGCGTATGAACCCACATTTGACTGGGAAAATGAAAGATTATCAATTTTCGGGCAAAGAACTCCTGAACCATTACAAACTCAACGTGATAGGTCAACCACCTGCTGTTTTGAATATCTTGATAATTCAATTCCATAATTACATGCTTTTAATGATTAATCTGTTGTTGTCTTTTTGTTAACCTTCATCATAATTATATATTCACATTCATTGATTGCAGTGGATTGAAGATATCGGTGAAAGTTTTATCATTATCATTCCAAGCTGGATTAACTGGTGCATGTTTTCTCTTTAGTATTCTCCAATTTTTTAGCCCTTCAGTATCTTAGTGCTTATATAATCAACGTGTCTATTGTGTGTCTTTAAGAGCCTTTCTATGGGACAATATGCTTATACAACAAAGAGAGGAGAGAGAAATTGTCAGAGGACTTCTATTTTGATGTTATTCCAACGGAAATGAAGGAGGTAAGAAGTGATTATGAATGCCATTTAGTATTGTTTGATTTTGAATTTTTATTTTTTTGTCCTGTTGGGTTGGAGAAAATTGACGAGAACTTGTGGGAATGGATTTTCGCATCAAAATTTACACAAAAAAACTGAAAGAAAAGATTCAAGGAAATTTACCAGATAGTGCCATTTTATTGATCTTTACCTTGCATGGTTGTGAATTGGAAGATTGAATCTATATGGCAAGAGATTCTCTCCTGGTTAATCACATTTCATTTGTTCTGTTTATTCTCCATCTTTCTGGGAGTATTAGATCCCTTATTTCCCTTACCCATGTTTCATTATATTAATTTTTTGGGAAATTTGCATACCAAGTTCCCATTTCTTCTGTATTTACATGTATCACACCTGAACTTTCATATTTACATACATAGAACTTTGGTGCCTTAAACCCATGTATGAAAATGCATATTTCACTTTTAAAAAGTGATAAAAGTTCTATTTTTTATGTGATATTAAAGAGTTGAGTGTTGTATTTAAATATGAAAGTTTAGGCCTGAGACATGTAAATACATAAGAACTGCGTGCTACAGATATACATATGTAAATGCCCCTAATTTTTTATATATATTTAGCTTAATGACGCGATTCAAAGGTCCACACTAGTGAGAAAATGTTATTTTTTGATGCAAAAAACATTTTGAGGGAGTGACATGGGATCTTGCCGCGGTAGTGTAGTTGCTATAGTACCGCAAGAATTGTTATTATGGGAGACGGGCTGCAATAATCTCATTTTCTTTTCCTATGTTTTAATTCCTATTATTCTTCATTTCCTTTTTGTCCTTTCCTATTTATGTGTTTTATTAGGGTTTGCAAGTTAGTTTTTCATGTGTTTTGTTTATGACAGCCGTTGGCATCTGTTTCTTCTTTCGAGGTTGTATCCAAGTGATTGGGTGGAGCTTCTCTGTATCTTTCTCCTGTGGTGATGATTATATTCCCGATTTCCTTTCGCATCCTCCCCACATCGCTTCCGGCTGCTCTTCATTGCAGCCGCTGCCTGCTGCTGTTTACCTGCAGTTTTTCCATCTTCCAGCCGCTGCTATCCGCATTTCGGCTTGCTGCCACCATCCCGGACAGCAAGTAATTGCTGTTCTTACCCGTTCCATCACACCAGCCGTCCCTACCACTTGTTATTGCTGTCACCCTATTGTCCCAGCCATTCCTACCAGCTTGCAACTCTCATAGCCACCCAAGACCCCTCTACCTTGCTGCTGCTACCCCCAAACAGCAAACTGTTGCTGTTTGACCTGCTGTTCCTTGCTCCCTTCTACCTTTTTGCTGCCACCCAAACATCAATGTGCTGCAGCTTGTCTTACTGTTCTCTTTTGCTGTTTCCGCTCTTTTCTGTGTGTTGCCGCCCAGGACAGAAAGGGACCATTGTTGTGTTGTTGTTTCCCCATTTTCAACCCATCCTCTACCCTTCTGCCACCTTTCCAAACTCCTGCCGATCTTCACTACCACCCTGAGATCCTACTCTTGTTCGATTATTTGTGTCGTGTTGCTGTATTTTCTTTTTCGAGTGTGTTGATTGTAACGGCTTATTTGTTTTCGGTAATAATATATGTTTTTTCTGTTGCGGTTCGGATTAAATCAGGCATCAGGAGAATCTTCATGCATTTTGAACATTATTTCTGGCAAACAAACACTTTAGGTCATTGTGTTGATCCGGCCATTCAGCACTTCTTGTGGGTTTGTTGACACAGTATGTGTTGGGCATATATGATGCCGAAACCATCATTTTACTTTAATTATAGGAATCATGATTTAACACATTTGACGTTTGAAGTCCTATGACACAAAGAGAAATAAGTTGTAAAAGTCTGTTTGGATCATAAAGGAAAGATTTTATTTTTAATACTATTGCGCTACTCTAGCTGAACTTGAGTTTCCCTA
>NW_018164889.1:131688-132430 GCF_001263595.1 Phalaenopsis equestris
CCTACAATGTTTTTCTTAATTTGCCCTTAGCAGTCCTACTTTTTGTATTTTCAATATCTTGCTCAACCCAAGCGTATCCATGCAACCACATTATAAAGGAGACATTTTCCCGTCTTTCCCCCAAACTTCTTTAAAACTGATATTAATAGTAGGGACAAAATGCAAACCGTAACATCAATGTTTATTTGCTCTATGTTAACTATATGAATCTTATTATTCCACTACAGTCTAGGCTGGGATTTGTATAGCATTTAATGTTCTTGCTGGTGATGTTTTCTTCAATTTTCCCTTATAGGCATCCTTTTCTTCAGATCGGCGAGGTATTTTTTCTGTGGATGCTTTATCAGCTTCAATTTGTCTGTTGATTCAGCTTGAAAAATGTGCCACCGAAGATGGTGGTGTCACATCATCTATTTATTCGCGCAATGAGCCTGTAAGTCATCCCGGAGTATAGTTTTCAATAAATGTAGAGAAATGTGTCAAAATGATCCTTCATTCTTTGTGGGAAGCTATTTTAGTCCCATAGTCTATAGAAGTGTCAATTTAGTCCCATGCTTTTTTAATGGGGGCTGAACTAGTCCTTCCTGGGATTTATTTTAGTTCATATTAAAGAAGTATAGGGACTAATTTAAGACTTTTATAGACTCCTAGACTAAAATGGCCCCATGTAAATAGCCAGGGGACTATTTTGACATTTTACTCGTAATAATTTATTTTCTTGAAATTGCTAGTAGATTGCATT
>NW_018164889.1:132530-133443 GCF_001263595.1 Phalaenopsis equestris
CTCAACAGTGAAGGCAGTCCCTTCTTTTCTTCATTACTGGCTACGTCCATTAGAGGACCGTCGTAGTCCATATCAATCTGATTGAATTCCATGTTGAATTTTAT
Source organism: Phalaenopsis equestris (assembly GCF_001263595.1). Classification (NCBI taxonomy): domain Eukaryota; kingdom Viridiplantae; phylum Streptophyta; class Magnoliopsida; order Asparagales; family Orchidaceae; genus Phalaenopsis; species Phalaenopsis equestris. Next base: position 132,635 of record NW_018164889.1, read on the forward strand.
GACACCTCCTTGAGGCGCCATCTCCTCATTCAGTGCGAGGTTCCAGCCTTCCTGGAAGGCAAATATCAGCCTCTATCCTAACATTTTTCTGCAGACGACAGAAAGAAACGTCAGTGGGCCAAAGTTTGGCATGAACAAGAATAAAACATAGTATCTATTAATATAAATTTTAGTTTATTTTGGTGAAAAGGATCACTCATTTTATGTGTGAATTTTGTTTAATTTAATGGAATATTTAAATTCAAAAATAGAAAGGAGAACGTGTGAAGTTAAAAAATTTTCTCAAAATTTTCATTATATATTAGATTAATTACAAAATTTGGACCTGATCGTAGACATATGGCCATATAGATAACCATAAAATAATCAAAAGTTTCAAAATTTCAAAGCAAGCAGGCAAGCGGAGGCAGGTGACATCAGGTTGCGTAATAGGTTTTTAGGTATCGTCCATTTATTGGTAACATGGGTCTTTCACCCCGAAAGTCCACTAAATGGTATGCTCCTCCTATATAAACTTTCTCAAAGACAAATGGTCCCTCCCAAGTTGGCTCGAACTTCCCACCTATTTTGCGGCGAGCAAGAATAGGTCTTTTGAGCACAAGTACGAGGTCACCAATTTTGAATGTCCTTGGGCGGACCAATTTGTCATGGGCTGGTACCAACTTTGCCTAGTAGAGCTCCAAATGTTGTTGTGCTTCTAGTCATTTTCCCTCGAGACTCTCCAGTTCTTCAAGCCTGAGTTTTGCACTTTCTTCCATTGTGAGTTGGTTGGCAACGACGAATCTGAGAGATGGTGTCTGGATTTCTAG
>NW_018164889.1:141820-164374 GCF_001263595.1 Phalaenopsis equestris
GGAGTATAGTTTTCAATAAATGTAGAGAAATGTGTCAAAATGATCCTCCATTCTTTGTGGGAAGCTATTTTAGTCCCATAGTCTATAGAAGTGTCAATTTAGTCCCATGCTTTTTTAATGGGGGCTAAACTAGTCCTTCCTGGGATTTATTTTAGTTCATATTAAAGAAGTATAGGGACTAATTTAAGACTTTTATAGACTCCTAGACTAAAATGGCCCCATGTAAATAGCCAGGGGACTATTTTGACATTTTACTCGTAATAATTTATTTTCTTGAAATTGCTAGTAGATTGCATTGAAATACTAATTTGTCACCTTTTAGTATGTTTCATGATTATCTACTAAATTTAAAGAGATTGAAGGCATGACTTGAAATATGATTTTGCTGAATTATTGATGTGATACTATTTAGGAATTCATTGTGATGCCAACTTTTTCACAAATTGATGGAGGTCTCTCACGGTCTATTGTGCCTTATTCACATATTTAGATTATTATGGATTGACGCGAGAACTTATTAGGTTGCGGTATTGTAGCTGCTACAGTGTCGCGGGCGTGGCACCTTAGCTGGTGCAGTACCACGCTTCAACCCCTCCCTCCCCCCCTCTCCTTTTTTACCTCCCCCCCTCTCCTTTTTTATTCCATCCCTTTTTCTATTTTTATCCAATTCCTTCCTATTCTATTGCTTGCCCTTTCTTCCCCTTTTCTATTTCTATTTCTTTTCAATTCGATTCCTCCCTATTCATTGTCTACCTTTTCTACCACCTTCCACTTCTATCCCAATTCTTTCTTCCCCTTTTCTATTTCTATTTCTTTCCAATTCGATTCCTCTTTATTCATTGTCTACCTTTTCTACTACCTTCCACTTCTATCCCAATTTCAAATTCCTTTTTATTTCTTTGTACTATGATTTTTTATATTATGCTGTGTTTGTTTAGAGTTGAGAGGTTTTTGATGATTGCTCATTTCATTTTGCTACCGTTAAGGCGTTCTTCCTCTCAGGGGGCTGTACCCAACAATGAGAAGGTGTTCCGACTCTAACTTGTCTGAGTTTGTGACCGTCTGAAAGGGTCCTGGTGGTGTTTCGGCGGTAGCCTGACCCCTGCGAGACATTTATCCTTCCGCAGCTCCTTCGATCCCACTTCCAGCAGTCGCAAATCATCTTCTCTGCTGTCTTCTAGGCCTCCAAGCCCCTTCCAACAGCTGCAAGCCACCTTCCTGCCACCGCACAAGCCTCCATGCCCATCGTGGCTGCCACCTTGACCTTCGACCACCTTCCAACCCTCTTCTTGCTGCTGGCCACCCATTCATGCCACCTTCCAGCAGCCCGCCATTTCTCAGCTCCACTCCATATGGCCGCCGACCTCTTGCACCTACTAGGCAGAGCGCCAGGCATCTCATTCTTCAGTTAGTGCCGCCGTCAGCTGCTTCCAACCCTTCCAATCGCCGCAGTAGCCCGTCCCCACCACTCCAATAGCCGTCGCAGCCCATCCCCACCAGTCCAATAGCCTCCGCAGCTCACTCCATCAGATCCAGTCAATGATGATTACCTTCCAACCCATTCTGCTGTTATTGCCTTCAACAAACCCGTCTTCTACCCGCCGGCCAACCACCACCCATCCCCCTACGCCATTGCCTTAGGGTGTATTTTATATTTTTCATCATTTATTCAATGCTCGTAAGAGACTTGTTTGTAACTTTTTTAATTCAGTAATACTAATTGTGCTTTTTCGTGGTGATTTGGGCTTTCTCCGATATCATGGATGGCCTGATGTTTTCTTATTATGGCATGACAGATAAACTTGACTGAAAAGGAAAAGCAGAAGCTTCAAGTTTGGACTCGAATGATGCCTTACAAGGAGTGTTTTGCTTGGACTTTTGTTACACTGTTTGAGAATCAAAATACTGCATCTGGAGGAGGTGCCGCTTCTCCCGGCAGTCCCTTTACTCCCAGTATTTCGGGCTTAATCTTCCAAGATGGTAATGGTGAGCCTGTTGCTAAAGTAGCTAATGATGGGAAACTTCCCCAGTCTTCCTCTGGGAGCGCAGTTATTGTGGAGATATCAAGTTTAAATAAGGTCAAAGAGAGCTATACAGAGGACACGCTTCAGGTAACATTTTATTTATATTCCAATTTGCCTCTTTTATTGTTAATCATTTTTTAATCGGATCTTTTTATATAATGAAATATTTTGAAATTATTTTTTCCATATTTGATATCAAACTGTCCTTATACCCTTTTCGTTGAATAATATTTAATGTCGAAAATTGAAGAGGAAAAAAGAACAACTTACGGTGGAATTACTCAAATGTTAAGGCTTGATATAGTTTACACCGGACTGAATTTTTTTGTTATGATTTAATATGCTCCAAGTTTTGCTTGTTCCCAACTTCAACCGGCTTACTGTTTGTGTTGTTCGTTATTGCTTAATGATTTCCATGTGTACTGTTTTGTAACCGTTCTTGTGTTGCAATGACAAGAAGACATACAAGACCTTGCTGTTTCCTGTTAGGAAAATTATTTTTGATTGAATGGGTTTTAGTTAAATAAGAATGAATCGTAACTTTATTAGAGTACATATAGGGTAGCTTTTTGAAGGTATATAAGAACACTTATAATTTTTGTATTACCCTTTCTTTTGGAACATTATTATATCCGAATATTTCACTTTTCAATTTACACAAAACTCGTAGTTATGAAGAATCATAATTATTTCTATAAATTATTAAATCTCCTTTGGTGGTAAATCAGAGTTTAGAGAATTTCTTCAGGTGGTTTGTGGGCTATCAGGCAATGAGGTTTGGTCCTTCCTCAAGTTGAGTTTGCTTACCATTGATCTATTGGCTAGTCTGTATGACACACCCTCTTGAGGATGTAGATGGGCAGAACACTTAATTTTTTGGAGTTAGTGATAAGATCTCTAGCTACTGAGTTTAGTACTGATGCAAAGGTTAGATTGAGAGAGAATCATATACTACATGAGTAGGCAAGGGAAAAAATTGCCAAGCATAGCTTGAAGTATCAAAGACAGGCTAACAAATCCAGGAATGCTATAAAACTCATGCCTAGGGCTGATGGTTCATTCAGGATTGTTCAGAAGATCCATGAAAATGCATACATGATTGATCTGTCGGGAGACTACAATATTCTGGTACTCTTAAAATCAATGACTTATTGCTGTACTCCAAGTATTCACAAATTTTCTTAGAAGAAGACAAATCCCTCCCCCTTAGGGAGAGTGATGCGAGGCATCTCGCGACTTAGAAGACATGAGAGCTTTCTGTGATGCAGGAGACGTGGGTTCGTCCCGATCAGGCGCGACGTTGTGGGAACAAGATTACCTATTTCCATAGAGTTGATAGTGGGAGATTTCCTGCCAATTGACTTGTGGTAGGCATGGGACCAAGCTAATGTCTTCAAAATAAAAAAATAAATATAAAAATAGTCTCCTGCCACAAATAAACCCTAATTAAAAGTAGAGAAATATGAAAAAAACTAAAAAAGTTAAAAATGCTTGCTAAATTTGATACGATATGGGAAAGCTACCAGGTTAACGTATCTTACTTTCGCTGGAGTCTTTAGATTTGGCGACAATGCAAAATTCTGCAATTGCGGATTTCAATCGTTGAAGCACCTACATCGGCTATGATATACTTAGTGTGATTTACTTTTTGTGAACTAAGATTAATCATAAATTTGCCTCTCTTGATAAATTGTTGAGGAGGCTTTAAAGAGAACCAAGGGAAGAAAATCACTAAGATACGATGATATCCCAATTAAAGTGTGAAAATATTTAGGAGATTCTACAGTTTTTCACTTACTAAACTTTTTATTAGTATTTTAAAAATTATAAAGATGTCTGAGAAGTGGAGGGAGAGTATTTTGATGTCCTTTTTTAAGAATAAAAGGGTTGCACACGAGTATGCAAATTATAGAGGAATTAAGTTAATGTGTCATATTTTAAAATTTTGAGAGAGGGCAATTGAGCATTGGTTAAGACGTGATACCTAGATTTCTCATAATCAGTTTGGATTTATGCCGAGCAAGTCAATACATTTATTGAGAGATTTGATGGAAAAGTACAGAGAGAATAAGGAGGATCTACATATGATGCTTATTGATTTAGAAAAAGCTTACGATATGGTTCCAAGAGAAGTTCTTTGGAAAGTTCCAAAGAAGAAATATGTTGATATGACTTATATTCAAGTCATTAAAGATATGCATACTAGAGTTGTTACTTGTGTTCGAACAGATGGAGGGTTGACCAAGTATTTTCTTATTTCAGTTGGATTACTTCAGGGATCGATTGTAAACCCATATCTTTTTGCTTTAGTTATGGATGCTCTTACCAAACATTTACAGGAGGATGTACCTTGGTGTATTCTTTTCACTGATGATATCATTCTTTAATATGACTATAGAAAAATGTCAAAAAAAAATTGAATTTTGGAAGTATACATTGGAGTTCAATGGCCTTCGTTTGAGTAGAACTAAAATTGAATACATGAATTTTAATTTTGGTAGTAGTTGCTCAGGTGGCAGAGTTGTGACAGTGGGTGATCAAATCATTAAATGATGTGTACGTTTTAGATATTTCAAGTCTATTGTCAAAGTAATGGTGTTATAGATGGGGCTGTTATTAGTAGAATTCAAGTTGTTTGGTTGAATTGGAGGACTGCATTGGGCCTATTGTGTGATAGAAAAGTACCACTGGGTTGAATTGGAGGACTGCATTGGGCTTATTGTGTGATAGAAAAGTACCACTTTGGCTGAAAGGAAAATTTTATAATATGCTGGTGAGACTTCCAATGTTCTATGACGCAGAATGTTCACCTGTAAAAGAGAAGCATAAAACAAAGCTAAGTGTTGTTGCACCTTTAAAAGAGAAGCATAAAACAAAGCTAAGTGTTGCTGAGATGATGATGCTTAAGTGGATGAGTGACTTAACACTTAGAGACAAAATGCGAAACAAATCTATCCCGAAAGGGTTGGTGTTGCTCCAGTGGCAGAAAAGCTTAGAAGGAGGCCTTAGAAGGAGTCGTCTTAGATGGTTTGGTAACATTAAACGTTGGTCATTTGATGATCCGGTTAGGATAGTAAATGTTTAAGATTCGACTTCTGTTAAGAAAGACAGAGCTAGACTTAAAATGACTTGGGGTATATTGTATAAAAAAAACTAAACTTAAAATGACTTGGGGTATATTGTATAAAAAAAAATATCTTATTTATTTAGAAGCAAATGAAAATATGGCACTCAATGGGACATAATAGAGAAAAGGGTTCATGTAGCCGGCCCCACCTAGTGGGATAATGACTTGTTGTTGGAAGATAAATTGCTTTGAATGTTGGATGAGATTTGCTTAAGTTCAGGCGAAATTTTTTACTTAGGGGCTGTTTGGTTCCCTAAGTTTTTGTTGTAAAGTAAAACAAATACAAAATTTTTAAAAATTTTTGGAGTTTGGTAGGATAAAATTGGAATGAAGTGGAAAATTTTTATGAATTTGAAATTTATCCTACAGTTTTGAAGTGGTATATTTCAAATTCATTATATTTGAGTTCAAATGCGTATTTTGTTCCCTGAGTTTGTCGTGTAAAGTAAACCGGATTTATCAGATTTATTAAATCCCATTTAACTTAAATCTGATAATTTTTCTTCGCACAATTGATCATCAAATATCTCTTATTTGCTCCGTCGGCTCATGCACAAGTGAATTCACATTTTTGCGTTCATGCGGAAGCCTAGTTATATGGGTCTTATCCTTAGGCAATTTTAATGCATCAAACGTGTTGAAACACTTAATTTTGTGAATGAAGGTCATTTGATTAGCCTTGACGGCTATCAAAGTGATCTGTGTATGGACGCTTTGTGCTTTAATGACTGAATGAAAGATTGTTTTAATTTTTCTTTGCTGTCTTTTTCGGGAAATTGAGCTTGCCTTCTGCTCTTTGGTTTTAGCATTGATGAGCTTAATGAAGGGATTGATTCAATTTGTCTTTGTTTAGTTGTTTGAGGATGAACATATATTTGTTCTGATGCTCTTGATTTGGCGGACTTGATGAAGGACGCATATCGTAGTCTTAGCTCTCAAAGTTTGTATTAGGTCGATGGGGATCGTCAATCCAGTGCTTGACACTTCTGTGGACTGGGTGATGAAAAAATTCTCTTGATTTAGCCTGGGCACTATATGAACTTTGGGATAACTTGTATGATCCCATGCTTTGCGCTTTATCAAACTATTTGGAGAAGAGAGGTTATTTATGTCAGTGCTCGAGCAGACTTATTTAATGAAGTTGATGTTTTAATTTGATGATGATTCTGATAGGAACTTTCACAACGCCATAGGTACCGGTCTAACAGCCTCCTGTTTCAGTTTCTTTTACTTTCATCATGTGCTGTCTTATCCTTTACATCAAATCCTAATAGCTGCATATTTTGACTTAGTTCATTTTGATATTTAGTTTCATAGTTTGATTCTTACTCATTTAAAGTTTAAATATTTTGCATCTTTGGTGTTGGTCAATTTTGAGTCACATAAATGTGTTTTTTTTGTTTCAGTATGAAATCTTGTTTATTTGTTATTTGCACCTGCCACTAGAAAATAAAAGTTCATTTTTCTATTATGATTAAATCATTCATACTATGATTGTTTTGGAATACAGGCCATCTTAATTTCACTTATTTTTTGTTGGCAATGAAAGTGTTCACAAGACTTATGTTCTTATATTTGGAATTTGGGTTACTGAATACAAAAATCATCAACTGTTTTATGAACGAACATTGGTCTGATTGAACTGCTAGCACGTCAATCTCTTGTTAGAGCTACTACTCTTACAAATTCTCGTTTTAGTTTCTTAAGTGGTGTGTATATATATCTATATATATATCTATATATATATATATACATACATACATACATACATATATATTATGCATATATTTCTTTCAGGATCCAAAAAGAAAGGTACACAAGCCTGTCAAGGGCACATTGAGGTTGGAGGTTGAAAAATTCTATGCAAAGAGTACTGATTCAGACAATCTTTCTGAAGCTGGAAGTGTTACCAACAGTTTAAATGATGTTGGTGAAGGTGGTGGACCAAGCGGGAAACACTCCAATGGGAGTCTAAAGTTGAACGGTGCTGATAGGAAAAAGCAGGACAAGTCGGCTCTACAAATAACCAGAGGATCCGACTTCAATAAGTGCAACGAGGAATTGGTAATTGTTGGGTATATTTTTTGGGTTTATTTCATCATTTACATCACACCTTTAAATTTTGTTTCATTTATATTTTGGGGCATTTACATACATATCACCCAATTCTTATGCATATACATATCTAACACCTATAATTTAATTTTTACATTTAGACCACCCAAATCTTTTATATCACATAAAAAATATCATTATTTTGACTTTTAAAAAGTGAAATACACCTTTTCATGGAATAGGTCATGACAATAATTATATATTTGGTGCTTTGGCAGTTTGAAGCATTTGATTTCAGGGTGATGTTTAAAAGTGAGCCATTCACACAACTTATTCATTGTCTTTATCTATATCCGTTGACGGTCTGTTTCAGTCGCAAAAGAAACTTGTTCATTAGGGTGGAGATGAAGAAAGATGATGGGGATATTCGCAAACAACCTATTGAGGTCTGTTCTTTGCATGTCGGACCTTTGTATTTTCACCCCCGTGTGGTTTCAATGTTGCATAATTGTGTTGTATTCTCTTGCTCAGGCAATGTATCCAAGGGGCCCTAGTTTGGGACTTAAAAAATGGGCTAATACACAGGTGGCTGTTGGTGCCAGGATAGCATCCTATCATGATGAAATTAAAATTTGTCTTCCTGCTCTTTTGACACCTCAACACCATCTTCTTTTTTCCTTCTTTCATATCGACCTCCAAACAAAATTAGAAGCTCCTAAACCTGTGGGTATTATTTGTACCAACTTGACTTTCTTTTTAGTATTTATTTAAAGAGAAGTGTCAAAATGATCCCCTGACTCTTTGGTGGGGGTCATTTTAGTCTCTAAGTCTATAAAAGTGCTATTTAATCTCAAAAGGGGCTACAATAGTCATCACTAGAGATTTTTTCAGCCCATATTGAAAGATTCGGGAGACTAATTTGATACTTTTATAGACTTTAGACCTAAAATGATCTGATGTAAATAGTCGGGGATTATCTTTTGCATTTTACTCTTTCTTTAAATCTCACATGACTTTTTTTTGATGTTCTGTTTAACATATGCAGGTAGTTGTAGGATATGCCGTGCTTCCATTGTCCATTCATGCTCAGTAAGTGCTTATGAACATAAAAAAACACTTTTTTTTCCTTTTATTAAACTTGATATCCTTTGAATGTATTTTTTACATACAATAGATTATTTATATCTTTGATATGATATTGTTCTTTCACAACAACAACAACAACAAACCTTTATCCCACTAAGCGGGTTGACTACATGAATCTATGTTCTCCATTGTGTTTTATTGAGTGTCATATTTTCATTTAATTATAATAAATTAAGATCATTTTTTATACAATAAGCCCAAGTCTTTCTAGGTCTACCTCTACATTTCTTAACATAAGTCAAATCTAAAACATTTACTCTCCCAATCAGATCACCAGATGGTCGAGGTTTAATATGACCAAGACATCTAAGACGACTCTCTCTAATTTTGTTCGCCACTGGAGCTACACCCCCGAATATATTCATTTCACATTTTTTCTCCAAGTGCAAAGTCACTCATCCGCCTATCATTCTCATCTCGACAACACTTAACTTAGTTTTATCACTCATCCGCCTATCATTCTCATCTGGAAAACACTTAACTTAGTTTTATACTTCTCTTTTAAAGGCCAACATTCAACGCTATAGAGCATTATTGGTCTCACCACCATCTTATAAAATTTTCTTTTCAGTCTAAGTGACACTTTTCTATCACACAACATGCCCGAAGCATTCCTCCACTTCAACCATCCAACTTGAATTACTAATAACAGCCTCATCTAATAACAACCTCATCTATATCACCATTACTTTGAACAATAGACCTGATATATACAAAATATTCACTCCTATTAATGACTTGATCACCCCTTATTACAACTCCACTTACAACTCTGTTACTAGTGCTACTACTACTAAAATTACATTTCATGTATTCAGTTTTAGTTCTACTGAAACGAAGGCCTTTAGACTCCAATGTTCAAATTTTCCTGAGATTTCTCTAGTCTTATCCACGAGAAGGATACCATTAGCGAAAAGCATACACCAAGGTACATCCTCTTGTAAATGTCCAGTAAGATCATTCATAACTAAAACAAAAAAATATGGTCTTAAAGTCGATCCTTGATGTAGTCCAACAAAAATAGGTAAAAAATTGGTCAATCCTCTTTCTGTTCGAACACAAGTAACAATTGTAGTATACATATCTTTATTGACTTGATTATAAGTCATATCAACACCTTTTTTCTCAAGAACTCTCCAAAGGATATCTCTTGGAACCTTATCGTAAGCTTTTTCTAAATCAATAAAAAACAAATGTAGATTCTCCTTATTATCTCTGAACTTCTTCATCAAACCTCTCAATAAATGTATAGCTTCCATAGTAGACCTGTCACACAGAAATCCAATTTGATTAAGAGAAATCTTTGTAATACCTCTTAACCTATGCTCAACTTAATTCCTTTATAATTTACACACTCTTGGGCATCCCCTTTATTCTTAAAAATGGGGACCAAAATACTCTTTCTCCACTCCTCATACATCTTTTAGGTCTTATAAAAATACTAAAGAGTTTAGTAAGCCAAGAAACTTCCAAATCTTCTTTATATTTCCACACTTCAATTGGGATATCATTAGGTCCTACGACTTTCCACCCTTGGTTTTGTTTAAAGCCTTCTCAATTTCCTTTTTACTAATTCGTCAGTAAATATGAAATATTTTTTTACTGCTAATAATATTAAAATCACTAAGGTCGATCGTATTTTTAAAAATTTCATTAAAATTTTTATCAAAATAACTTATCTACCTATGTTGAATATCTTTTTCTAAGAAAAATACTTATTAATTTTCTTTTTTAATACACATTACTTGAGTTAAACCTTTACTTTTTTTGTTTTTGTTTTGCTAGTTATACTACTAATGATATTAAAATCTCTAAGGTCGATCGTATTTTTAAAAATTTCATTAAAATTTTTATCAAAATAACTTATCTACCTATGTTGAATATCTTTTTCTAAGAAAAACACTTATTAATTTTCTTTTTTAATACACATTACTTGAGTTAAACCTTTACTTTTTTTTCTGTTTGTTTTGCTAGTTTATATATATATATATATAGATATATATATATATATTACCCTCTTTAGTATATAGTCTATTATAAATGTTACTAAAAGCAGAATTTTTAGCGTCACATATTATTCTCTTAGACTCTCTATTGGTCATTTTACATTTTTCCTAGCTCAGTAAGTATTTACATTTAAACTAATTTTTATAACATAACTTTTTATATTTTATCTTCTCTTGCACATTATTATTCCACCACCTATTTTTATTTATAGAAACTTTTTCTTTTAGTTTTCCAAGTACATATTTTGTCACTTGTTTAATAATGTTTTTTACTTTGTCCCATATAGAATTTATTTCTTCATGAACATTCCAAATCTTAAAATCTTGAAGTTTACTCATAAAAATAATTTTATTTGACTTTTAGATGCCTCAATCTAATTCTACGATAATGATTCTTAATATTTTTTATGTTACAACTCTTCTTCTTAAAATCTAGAACTAATAATCGATGTTAAGTTCTTAAATCCTCACTTGGAATGATCTTACAATCTTTATATTCTCAACTTTCTCTTCTTCTCATATAAAAATAATCAATTTGTGTTTTATTAGATTCATTCTTATAAGTAATAATATGCTCATCACTTTTATTGAATAAAGTATTAATAATAACAAAATTATACCTTAAAGCAAAATATAATATAACTTTACCTTCTTTATTAATCACTTCAAAACCGTATTCACCATGAATATTTCTAAAATCTTCTATCATTCTACCGACATGTCTATTTAAATCTCCTCTAATAAAGATTCTTTCTTCAAGAGGTGTCTTTTGTATTAAGTCTTCTAGTCATTCTAAAATTTAGCTTTAGAACCTATATTTAAAGTAGTATTAAAAATCATGATATCAACAATAATCATAAATGCTATGATTCTATCTCGAATTTGTTAATTTTTACAACATTATCTTTCAAACTCTTATCTATAATTACACCTGCATTATTTCTAGTGTGACTCTTGCTTGAATACCAAAGTGTAAAATCTAAGTTATCAATCTCCTTTGTTTTTTCTCCAACCCATTTACTTTTTTGAATACATAAGATATTTATGTTTATATGAATCATAATATTAACAAATTCCATTAATTTACCTGGGAGGGTACTTATATTGCAAGATCTTATTCTAATTTTAGTTTCAATGGCTAACTTCTTTACCCACATACGTCCATAATGTGGGAACCCTTGCTTATATAATTACATGATTATGTAGTGCAGACAATTTAAATTTACATTTACAGGTTGCATATGGACATATCATTGCCAATAATGAGGGAGTTGGGTCCCCAGTATTTGCAAGATGCTGGAAAGGTATAGTTATATTTGATTATTTTCACTAGTTTGCATGTGTCCTTTTTCCTTGGTAGGTATATTCTCACTATTTTTTATTATATTGTAGGAGAGATTGGATTATTTGGAGGATGGAAAAACTATCTTCAAACTACGTCTAAGGCTTTGCTCCACACTTTTTCCTGTCAATGAAAGAATTAGAGATTTTTTCCTAGAGTATGACCGACATATTCTTCGGACAAGTCCTCCTTGGGGTTCAGAATTACTCGAGGTACGAAATGAAGCATTAAATTTTACCTTTGTGCTGTGCTGCTGTTGGTTGGGAGAGGTCTAATTATTTTAGCTTGAGTGTTACTGAATTCTAACTGCGGTTTATCACAGCTTATGCAATTTTTGAAGAGTTGCAGTAGTTTTTTTTTATCTGCTTTTAGCTATCATAGCCGAGTAAACCTGAATTATAATATTATTATTATTTTTCCATCCAATTATCATATTGTAGAATTTGAACAGATTTCCTTAGCGAGCCTCAGAGTAACGGTTTGGAGTTATCTTTCCAATTAAGTTTTAGATTTGTTGCTTTGCCACCAGCCTTTTTTCTATCATAACTGAGTAAACCTGAATTATAATATTATTATTATTTTTCCATCTAATTATCATATTGTAGAATATGAACAGATTTCCTTAGCGAGCCTCAGAGTAACGGTTTGGAGTTATCTTTCTAATTAAGTTTTAGATTTGCTGCTTTGCCAGCAGCCTTTTTTCGACAGTCTTGCCCTCTGGCTTGTTCAAAAAAATTATCTTTGTTGCTTACCTTTGTTCTATTGGAAATGCTGCTTGAGCAAGTATCCTTGATTCATGTATTTCTTTTTTTTTTTGTGTGATTCTCGAACTTTTATGTTTTAATTGATTTTTGCTTTTGGTCAAGTAACAAAGTGAAAACCATCTATGCAGGCTATTAATAGTTTGAAGAATGTTGAATCCTCTGTTTTGTTACAATTTCTCCAACCTATCCTGAATATGCTTTTGAATCTGATTGGTGATGGTGGGGAGACACTTCAGGTGAAAATTAGTTTCTTATTTTGTTGCCTCTTTTAGATTTACTATGAAGTTTCTAAATGTGGAATGTTATTTTGTTTTTGATTAAAATATCTATTTTTGGATATCAAATATTCGGAGATTCTTTAATTCACTTTCAGTTATGAACTAATTTTACTGCTTTTTCTTCGTCTTGATCTTACCTTCAGTTGACTACTTATTTTTTCGTTCTTCTCCTCACATTCCTTGTAGGTTGCAGCATTTAGAGCTATGGTTAATATTTTGACTAGGTAAGTTTATGAAACTATACATTTATTTATTGCCGTGAACGTATAGCACTTCATTTTGCTGCTACTCATTAATTTTTAAATCTTAACATATGTAGTATTTCAGATATGATGATGAATGATGTGTAGATTCGTTTATGACAAAATCTGAAATTATCTCGAGATGGGAAATTATTTATGTTTTGAATAAAAAGAGAATTTGCACAGTTTGTTCAATTTTACTATATTTGATTCTTCTTTTTCTTGAGTATTTTAGGATCTACTAGCTATAAAGCTACTTCGATTAATGTTTCAAGAAGCAGAGAAAAAGTGAAATAAAGTATCATTTTTCTCTATAACCAGTATGGTATTATAGCATTGGTTTTGATTAATATCCCTTCTCTGCTGTATGAGCTATGAAGGAGTAACATTCCTTCATTTGCTTGTCCAGCTTCTGCAACTTTGCGCTTCATCTGAGATGTTTGCAAGCCTCCTTGCCGGCAAACTTTGTTACTTAAGTCTTTCCAGTCAGTACTTTACATTTAATTTAAGCAGTTGAATATGTTGAGCGGTTTAAAATAATTTCAATTTGCTCCACATGCATTTTATTTTAAGGTGTTCTAATTTTTGATATGAAACTTTTATTTTCATGAATTGAATTTGAATTAATACCTTGATACTGGAGTTAACCTAAACCACAATAAGAAAAACAAATAATAATTTTCAAAGCAAACAAATGGTTACAATCAATAAATTTGAAAAGGAAAATATAATAACAGGACACTCGGAAATCTGACATAACAACAAACATGACATACACTTAAACTAATGTTGGATCTGGGGGTGGTAGTGGTGGTCGGCAAAGGCATGGAAGGTAGCAAAGTGATGGACGAGGCAGTTGGCAAGCAGAAAACAGCACGACGGTGGTTTGCAATGGTCCAGGCTGCAAGCAAGCCACAAGAACTAATGCAGGAGGGCTGTCCAGCGCGAAGGCAGCAACAATGCAGCCGGTTCGGAGCTGCAGCAGAAAGCCTGCAGCCAGTTTGGGGTGCCAACAACAAGGTGGAATGGGAGGAGCAAGGGTTCTGTATGGCGAAAATGGCACTGTCTCTAGAGGCGGCAGTATGGTGAGTGGAAGGATGGTTGATGGGAGGTGGAGAACTGCAAGGGAAGATACCTATAGGAAGCTGTCCGGGCGGGTACTACGATGGAGGATGGCTAGGAGCGTCGGGAAGATGCGGAAGGGAATCAGGAAGATAAACATAGTCTTGGGAGAGAGATACAACCGGAGCACCACCCAATCCCTCCAATACAAGCCTTGAAGGGGGAAAGCGGATGTCGGTGGCTGTCCTGACACAAATTTGAGCTAAAAATTGAAAACTTAAAAGCAGAAATCACATATGTAAGCCCTAGATAACTAGGATTGAATCCCTTTGTGGAAGGAGTCGTCAATCCCCGTGGGAGAGTCGGTCGGCCCTTTCGGACTTGGATTGATTCGATCCAGACAATGAGTAATCGCTCTTCCCGATGCTCGCATTAGCAACATTATAGCTAGAATCACAAATTTGCTCCCACATTGCTGTAGCACTATGGGAGTCACAGGAGGAAACTCTCGCGTCAAACTTTTAGGGTCGGGGAGCTTCAACCCCATCTATCAAAGCTTCTGTCTCATAATGTTTAGGTCGACCCCGTTGAAGGTATCAGAAATGACATAATCTCCTAGCAAGTCAATTGTGTAGGCGTGGAAATTCCAAAATACATCTTGATAGAATAATATTTATTCTCTCTTGGCACAACCCGAGCTGGAGCTAAATAACGACGTAGGTTTCCACAGGCCAAATCCCGAACAAGTAAATATATAATATGCTTTTCTCACACTTCGTACTCGGCTTGAGTGTCTGATAAACAAGACTGTCATGAGAGATCAAAGTTGGAACGACATCTCTATTACGTTGGACAACTCACTAGCAAACACTCAAAGAGGCCTTTTCTCCTTCTCTAATAGGACCTTGGATCCCACATTGAAGAATTCTCTTTCCCATCAAACTCCTAAAATAAGTTTCGAAGTTGTGGTTCATCCCTCATGTCTGGACATTTGATGGTGTGTGAACTGCTTAGCTGAATCTAATATCTGAATAATTCCATATAATCTTTCAGAAGTAACTTAAAATCTTCTCATTTTTGACGAGTTGGACCTTCCTCAATCGGGGCAACTCAATGGAAATCCTCTTATCTGAAGTTGTTGAGTGTTTGGTGTCAATTCCTCCGACTTAGGACCTTCTTGGACCACCAATGTGTATTATGTTAGAGTTTTCCTTATGACATTTGCTTGAACTACATACTTTTCTTCCGCATCTGTTGGAAACTGATCCTTCTTTGTGTCATCTTTTTCAGTGTCTACTATGTTATTGCCTTTTCTTCAATAGCTCAATGTTCATCGAAATATACCACTCCTTGGTTGTGCAATCTGCTTCACCTTTGAAGGGCCCCATATATCACTGTGGATAATGGAAAAAGAGTGCGAGGGTTTATATTGGGGTCATGAGATAACTATTTCCAGTATGTTTGACAAGTTGATAAATTTCACATTAATAAGAACTAGTGTTTTTATGGATAAAAAAATGAGGATATGATTTTTTAATATAATTGAAATTAGGACGAGCCAGATGATAATGCCATAACATGACCTATTTTTTTTTGGAAAATATAGACTCAAACTCATAATTTTGAGGTAAAAATGGAGGTGAGGTCATTTGTTTGTTTCGGGAGATTTTCCTTGAGCAGGTATGTTTCTTGATGCATTTTAGCATTGCCAATCTCCTTCCCCAACTTCTTTATTTGAAATTCACATGAGTATGCATGGAATTTAGTCATACATATCATATCATGAATAAACTTACTAATTGAAAACAAATTGCATTCTTATTGTAGAACATAGAAAAATGAGGAAAGAGTCATATCCTGAGAGAGGTTCACGTCTCTTTTTACAACAATTTTTGAGTGTGATCCATCTTCAAGTTTGACCGATCTAGATGCAAAAGCTTCTATTTAGTTGACTAGAGTATTGATGTCTCTAGTCTTATGATCAGATGCTCCTTGATACCAGAAAAAACCCAAAACACAATGAAAATACAAATATTATTTCTAAAAATTCATTAGGATTACAAACAATGACTCAAACAAAAGATAAATAACAATATGGATATAACAGGACACCCTAGGGCGACTACGAAGGTGCGTGGTGGCGGTTGGACAAAAGGAGGTGCAGGTTGGAGGGCGGCAGTGAGGGAAGGTCTGCGGTTGGGAAGGTAGCAGGAGCTGCGGTCTGGGAGGCTGCAGGAGCTGCTGTTTGGGGTGGGGTGGACAATTGCAGGAAGGCCGAGGGTGCAGGTTTTGATTGGGAGTATAGGGAGAGGTGGGCTGGCTGTAGGTTATGACAGGGAGGAGCAGTAGATTCACCAGGGAGAAATAGGAAGGGGGCTGGCTTCAAGTTACGATAAGGAGAAGCGCAAGTTACGGTAGGGATAAACAGGGAGGCTGGGCGGTAGTGATGGGAGTGGCTGTTGGTGATATTGGGAGAGGCTGGGGATGTTGTGGTGGCTGCAGGAGAGCTGGATGAGGGCAGCAGTAGGATAAAAGGGAGAGGGATGTGGAGGCTGGGAGCTGGAAGCAGGGAAGATGATGTGGGTGCTGGCAGGGGGGAGGAGGGAACTCCGCACATGAAATCTGAAAGCAAACACAACAAAGACAAAAAACTCTAATCATAACACCTTTTTTTTATAATGAGAACTAGGACTTATTTTAGTTAATGTTTAAAATAAGAAGGAAAAATAAAAATTATCAAAATTTCAGATTAAGGCAAAGATTAAATAAGTGAGGGGAATCCAGATTTGTAAAGGAAAGATTTTAGATTTCATTTTTCAATAAAAAATAAAGGAAAGATGCTAGGAAGGAAGGAAGGAAAGGAAAGGAAAGGGAGGGAAGCAGAGGAAGAGAAGGAAAGGGGGGTTGGCGGCCTGGGGGTCGGTCCTCTGAGGACCGACTGACTCATGCCAAGCTGGACCAAACCCTAGGCCGATCATCCCCAAAGCTCTGCGTCAGTTTCCTAGAGTTGGGAGAGCTTCAAACTTATTCGTCAAAGCTTCTGTTGGCACATGAATTGTGAGGGAGTTGCTGTATTCTTTTGAGATGGACGGATCGTCAACTATAGTCCTAGTAGTTTGTAGATTGACGGGTACTCTCATGAATCATGTATCAAGCTATTCTAGTTGTAACCCGCTTCTTCCACTCATATTTGGCCAAGTGTCAATTATGGGGTAAAATCTGTGGCAAGGCTGCCCCCCTCTCACTAGCACCCACTTAGGAGAGACTTCTTCTTTACTGATAGGGCCTAAATCTCATTGAATAATTTTCATTCCCGTCAAGCTCTTCAAGCCCATTACCAATTTGAGGTTCATCTCTACTGGCTGGATATTTAGTGATGGGCCCTATGCCAAACTGAAAAATAACCTCTGAATAACTCCATGTAATGTTTCCGACATTGCACAAAATGACTGCTCTTCGGACATGCGGGACCTCCCTCCGTATGGGTAACTCAGGAGGGGATCTATAAATTTCATATATTTGTATTTCCCTTATTTGTGGTGACCCTGTATGTGATGTCAGCTCCTCAATCTCATAACCCTTGTAGATATCCGAGTTTGGTCTTGTTGATGCTCCTCTCAAAGTATGTAAAATACGGGCTCGAGGT
Organism: Phalaenopsis equestris; assembly: GCF_001263595.1. Lineage (NCBI taxonomy): Eukaryota > Viridiplantae > Streptophyta > Magnoliopsida > Asparagales > Orchidaceae > Phalaenopsis > Phalaenopsis equestris. The sequence continues at coordinate 159,513 of NW_018164889.1, forward strand.
ACCTTAATCTCATACACTGTTGGACTGCTCATTACCTCGAAGTCACTACATTCTAGAGAAGCGACTGTTACCTCAGTTGGAATCTCTATCTCGGGGTCAAATGAAATTGGTGGCGTCTCTTCCTTGTTGGCTACCAGTGGAGAATCCTCTTTGATTTCATCTTCTCTTGGACCAACCGCGTCATTGCCCAATTTTTCAAAAAAACCCTGCTCAATGAAACAGATCTCACGTCTGGTTGTGCAATCTGATTCAGCATGCCAAAATCCGTGACACTCGCAACATTTTCTAGCTGTGAAAGACTTGCAAATTGTTTCACTGGGTAGTAGCTAGGGGGTAGCTTAGCGGTGCGATCTCTCCACTTCAGAAGCTAGAGTCTGCAACTTTGGTGGCAGTAAGTTGGTAGCAACTAACGCTGTGTTGCTCGCTTCATTTTCATATATTCTCGAGTGCGGTCTCTCCACTTCGGAAGCTAGAGTCTACAACTTTGGTGGTAGTAAGTTGGTAGCAACTGACGCTGTGTTGCTCGCTTCATTTTCATATATTCTCGTTCTCCCTTTCGAACTTTCGTATCACGGTCGAGGGTAGCCTCCCATTGAATTTTATCTTCCATGTCTGTAATACATGACCGAAGTTGGCGGATTTCTCGTCGTATCTCCTCCTGTGAAGGCTCGGGTATGTATCTCAATGATGGCATAGCTAGGGATTAAGGAGTAGGAAAGAAAAATTTTGGTGGGGTTAGGGTAGGGTTTGGGTTGTGGAAAGGATATCTGGCGGTAAGAAAGAAAATTTTGGTTTATGGCGGATGCTAGGGAACCCAAGGATAGGACAAGGGTTTGGCTAGCTCTAATACCAAATGATACCAGAGAAAACCAAAATCACAATCAAAATACAAATTTTATTGCTAAAAATTCATTAGGGTTACAATCAATGACTCAAACAAAAGGGAAATAACAACATGAGCATAACAACACACCCTGGGGCGACTATAAAGGTGGGTGGTGGCGGTTGGATAGCAGGGGGCGCAGGTATGAGGGCAGCAGAGAGGTAAGGAGGCTTGCGGTTGGGTGGGCAGCAGGAGCTGCTGTTTGGAAAGGCGCAAGAGCGCTAATTATTTTTGGGGGGGTGGGGGGTTGGAATAGAAAGGGGGCTGGCTGCTGGTTACAACAAGGACGCGTGTAAGTTATGGTACAGAAACGGGGAGGTTGGGCGGTAGTGCTGGGTGGGCTGGCTGCTAGTTACATCAAAGAGACGTGTAAGTTACGATACGGATAGACAGGGAGGTTGGGCGGTAGTGCTGGGAGGGCTGTTGGTGATATTGGGAGGGGCTGGGTATGTTGTGGTGGCTGCAGGAGAGCTAGATGAGGGCAACGGTAGGATAACAAGGAGAGGGATGTGGTGGTTGGCAGTTGGAAGCAGGGAACAAGGCAACGAACAAGGGGAGGGCGGAAGCAAGCAATAGAAGGGAAGATACAACCCACCACGGAGTAGGATACAATTGGAGCACCATCACCTCCTCGGAGGGAGAGGGAAAAGAACTGCACACAAAAAAATTGAAAGCGAACATAGCAAACACAAAAAAAAAAACTCGAAGCATAACACCCTCTTTATAGGAGGGAAAAGAACTGCACACAGAAAATTTGAAAGCGAACATAGCAAACACAAAAAAAAAAAAAAAACTCGAAGCATAACACCCTCTTTATAATGAGGACTAGGACTTATTTTAGGTAATGTTTAAAATAAGAAGGAAGAATAAAGATAATCAAAGACCAAGATTAAATATGTGAGGGGAATTCAAATTTGGAAATGAAAGATTTCAGATTTCAATAAAAACAATCAGATTTTAGATTTGGTAGGGATTTATTATAGGAAGGTACTAGGGATGAAAGAAAGGAAATGAAAGGAAAGGGAGGGAAAGGAGAGGAAGAAAAGGAATGGGGGGCCGACAACCCTCCCCGCTGAGGACTGGCCGGTTCAACCAAGTTGGACCGAAGTCTAGGCTAGTCCTCCCCAAAGCCCGCATCACTTCTGAATCCACTATCCAAGTTCTAAATCTCTCATTACTTGCAAGATGGGAGAAGGATCTATTACCATAGTGTGTCATGAGGTTGGTGGGCTATTCTGAATTATCCCTAAAGAGTTTTTTTAATACTTCAAACTATTCCTCGATGAATGGTTTAGACTTATCGTTTGGAGTAAAACTTCACATTTTCATCTCGTATTTGGTCATAAACCCTATGCATATTTAGAGTTGTTGCTAGTTGCAGTATGGAAGTTGACCGCTGCTGTTAGAGGTGGTGAGGAACGTCTGCTTGTCAGGAAAGGCGAAGAAAACAATTATTCTCGTGGAAGATAGCGGCTACAAGAAGGAAACCCTATGTATTTGGACAAATGTCTTCTGCTGCTGTTGCTACAGGAAGGACATTCTTCTACAGGAAGGGGACTGGCTGCAGGAGACGCGTCAGTTAAGGGTGTGGTAATGCTGGGAGGGGCTGTTGGTGATATTGGGAGGTGCTGGGGATGATGTGGGGGCTGCAGGAGAGCTGGATGAGGGCATCAATAGGATAACGAAGAGAGGGATGTGGAGGTTGGCAACTGGAAGCGGGGAGCATGGCAACAAAAGATGGGAGGGCGGAAGAAAGCAATAGAAGGGAAGATACACACCTCCTCGGAGTAGGATACAATCGGAGCACCATCATCTCATCGGAGGGAAAATGACTGCACACAGGAAATATGAAAGCAAACATGGCAAAGACTAAAAAAAACTCTAAGCATAACACCCCCTATTTATAATGAGGACTAGGACTTATTTTAGGTAATGTTTAAAGTAAGAATGAAGAGTAAAGATAATCAAAATTCCATATTTGACAAAGATTAAATAAGTGAGGGGAATTCATATTTGGAAATGAAAGATTTCAGATTTTAGATTTCAATAAAAACAATCAGATTTCAGATTTGGAAGGGATTTATGATAGGAAGGAACTAGGAAGGAAAGAGAGGAAAGAAAAGGAAAGGGAGAGAATGTGGAGGAAGAAAAGGAAAGGGGGGTCGACAACCCTCACCGAACCCCAAGCCGGTCTTCCCCAAAGCCCAGCATCACCCTTGAATCCACTATCCAAGTTTTAAATCTCCCATTATGGGAAAGATGCGAGAATGAATTATCCTTAAGGAGTTTTTTTAATACTTCAAGCTGTTTCTTGGTGAATGGTTTAGACTTAGCCTTTGGTTTAAAACTTCACATTTTCATCCCGTATTTGGTCATAAACCCTATGTGTATTTAGGGTTGTTGCTAGTTGCAGTATGGAAGTTGACCACTGTTGTTATAGGTGATGAGGAACGTCTGCTTGTTAACCTTTGGTGTAAAACTTCACCTTTTCATCCCGTATTTGGTCATAAACCCTATGTGTATTTAGGGTTGTTGCTAGTTGCAGTATGGAAGTTGACCGCTGCTGTTAGAGGTGGTGAGGAACGTCTGCTTGTTAGGAAAGGCGAGAAAACAACTACTCTCGTGGAAGATAGCGGCTACAAGAAGGAAACGTTGTGTATTTGGACAAAATGTTTTCTTCTTCTGCTGCAGGAAGGAGATTTTTCTGCAGAAAGGAAATATTTGGTTGTTGCTGCTGCTGCTGCAAGAAGGAGATTTTTTTCGGTTGGAAGGAAATTCAAGTGCTACCTTATAGGAAGAGACGGTGGCTGCTGTTGCTGAAACGTAGGAGGCTTCCAACAGGTTGGACCTACAGCACAGAGAATTGGGTTGGAGATGAGCTTTCGGTAGAGAAAAAAAATGGTTGGAAACAATCTTGCTATAGGGAAAGTTTTGGAGGAGGCCTGTAGCAAGGAGATTCTGGGTGCAGGAAGATTTTTCGGCGTCAAGGATGTACAAAGCTGGCCGCAGGGAGAATTCCTGTTGTAGGGAAGGGCAAAGGAAAGCCAACAGTTTGGCTGCTGAGATTCTTGCGATTGTTGGAAACTGCATCTGCATCCACATTAGAAGGTGCAGTGTTGGCCGTAGGGAGAATTCCTGCGGTAGGGAAGGGCAAAGGAAAGCCAACAGTTTGGCTGCTTGGATTCTTGCGATTGTTGGAGATTGCATCTGCATCCACATTTGCGTCTGTTGTTTTGCGATAGCTTTTATTGCTTCCTGGTGGTTGTTGCTTCTATTGCTATGGTTGTAGGAAGCAGTAATCCTGCTCGAGGAGGGACTGCAACTGGGAATTCCGGCTGCACGGAGGAGTTTTAACGGTTGCGAAAAGTCAGAAGATTTTTGCTTAGGAAGAAGCTGGGAAGGAGGCTTGTAACGAAAAAATGGGCCTGTGGGGAGGAGATTGGCTGTAGGACAGGGATTCAACCAGGCAGGAGGTCCAGTGGCTACCATAAGATCTATATCTCTAATATCATGTAGAGAACTAATTTGGAAAGGAATAATTCTCTTAATTATATTATTTACATGTAGGATACTTATATATAGGGAAACAATCTCTCCTAATTTACTAAATATGATTGACCTAAATTAGAAAATGAAATAATTATGAAATAAAAATTAAAATAATATAAAGTAGGAAGTAAATAAATAAATCAAGGTTTTTCTAAGTTGTCCAATCAAATGCTTCACAAGGTTTCAGATTTCCACATCTATAGAATAAAGAATACTTGAAGTTGAGAGAATCAACTCAACCTCATTTCTTCAGCATGAGGATGAAGGAATTGACTTTTAGTTTTCCTTGAAAGTAGATGGACCTAATTTTAGGTGAATTATTTCCTAATTGTCTAATTGCAATGGAATTAGTGCTGCAAGGGTTGATACTTAGCTTCCATGTTTATGCACATAGGCTTGTTGACCTCATTTTTGTGAGGTCTTAGTCTCC
>NW_018164889.1:164474-165982 GCF_001263595.1 Phalaenopsis equestris
GTTGGTGATATTGGGAGGTGCTGGGGATGATGTGGTGGCTGCAGGAGAGCTGGACGAGGGCATCAGTAGGATAACGAGGAGAGGGATGTGGAGGTTGGCAACCGGAAGCGGGGAGCATGGCAACGAAAAATGGGAGGGCGAAAAAAAGCAATAGAAGGGAAGATACACACTTCCTCGGAGTAGGATACAATCAGAGCACCATCATCTCCTCGGAGGGAAAAGGACTGCACACAGGAAATCTGAAAGCAAACATGGCAAAGACCAAAAAAAACTCTAAGCATAACACCCCCTATTTATAATGAGGACTAGGACTTATTTTAGGTAATGTTTAAAGTAAGAATGAAGAGTAAAGATAATCAAAATTCCATATTTGACAAAGATTAAATAAGTGAGGGGAATTCATATTTGGAAATGAAAGATTTCAGATTTTAGATTTCAATAAAAACAATCAGATTTCAGATTTGGAAGGGATTTATGATAGGAAGGAACTAGGAAGGAAAGAGAGGAAAGAAAAGGAAAGGGAGAGAATGGGGAGGAAGAAGAGGAAAGGGGGGTCGACAACCCTCACCGAACCCCAGGCCGATCTTCCCCAAAGCCCTGCATCACCCTTGAATCCACTATCCAAGTTTTAAATCTCCCATTATGGGAAAGATGCGAGAATGAATTATCCTTAAGGAGTTTTTTTAATACTTCAAGCTGTTTCTTGGTGAATGGTTTAGACTTAGCCTTTGGTTTAAAACTTCACATTTTCATCCCGTATTTGGTCATAAACCCTATGTGTATTTAGGGTTGTTGCTAGTTGCAGTATGGAAGTTGACCACTGTTGTTATAGGTGATGAGGAACGTCTGCTTGTTAACCTTTGGTGTAAAACTTCACCTTTTCATCCCGTATTTGGTCATAAACCCTATGTGTATTTAGGGTTGTTGCTAGTTGCAGTATGGAAGTTGACCGCTGCTGTTAGAGGTGGTGAGGAACGTCTGCTTGTTAGGAAAGGCGAGAAAACAACTACTCTCGTGGAAGATAGCGGCTACAAGAAGGAAACGTTGTGTATTTGGACAAAATGTTTTCTTCTTCTGCTGCAGGAAGGAGATTTTTCTGCAGAAAGGAAATATTTGGTTGTTGCTGCTGCTGCTGCAAGAAGGAGATTTTTTTCGGTTGGAAGGAAATTCAAGTGCTACCTTATAGGAAGAGACGGTGGCTGCTGTTGCTGAAACGTAGGAGGCTTCCAACAGGTTGGACCTACAGCACAGAGAATTGGGTTGGAGATGAGCTTTCGGTAGAGAAAAAAAATGGTTGGAAACAATCTTGCTATAGGGAAAGTTTTGGAGGAGGCCTGTAGCAAGGAGATTCTGGGTGCAGGAAGATTTTTCGGCGTCAAGGATGTACAAAGCTGGCCGCAGGGAGAATTCCTGTTGTAGGGAAGGGCAAAGGAAAGCCAACAGTTTGGCTGCTGAGATTCTTGCGATTGTTGGAAACTGCATCTGCATCCACATTTGCGTCTGTTGTT
>NW_018164889.1:166521-173641 GCF_001263595.1 Phalaenopsis equestris
ATATATAAAAGGTTCGCAGACCAAATGGATGTCACAAATCTCTTAGTTTGCAGAATTGGGCCTATTATCGGGGTCTACACTTTTCTCTTGGAATGTGTAGTATTCAGGGTGTCAGGCACGATTATGCAAACTATTGGACGAATGAGATCTATTTGGTCTCATTTTAAAACATACTACTTTCAAAACCTAAACTATATACCTCTTATACTTAAATTAAATCTCAAAAAATTATATTTTCATATTCATATTTTCAAATCTATCTCTATCGAAAAAGTTGACCGACAAGGCTTTAAATGCTTTTGGTTTTTAATAATGGTGTTTCCCTTACTCTTTTTAAATACATAATTATGTTTGAAATTCATTTGAAATTCATTCTTTTAATACTTTTTTAGCATATTGGTCCTGCCTACTCCAGTCTCAACAATGAGATGTACTGGACTATATGATTTGGGCTTATAAATTTTTATACATTTATGATTTGGATTTTACTGGAAGTTATTAGATTTTTCAACTCTAGTTTTTAAGAGATCTAGTTGGGTAAGACTTGTGGCTCTGAAAATTTCGACCCTTTTCTAAACTCCTTGCATTTTTTTGTTTTTTTTATTGACAGAGATTTGAGGGTTAAAGTTATAGAAGGCAAATAAAGTAGTAGATAAGAAGCTATCCAAAGATTTTACTTTCATTTTGTGAGGACTTTTTGATATGAGTTTGAGTTTTCCCATAGACGCAAACCCCATGGTTAATTACCCCATCTGTTTTTAGGAGAGCACTTTTAATTAAGGCTAGTCATTAAGAATTAAATAATTAACATATAATAACAACAGATTTAGGAATTAAGTTGTGAAATTTATCACTTGGAGCTTAAAGCAAATGGTGCAGAAAGTAATGACGAACCTGATCAAGATCCAATGGTTCTGTCATCCAGGGTTGTCATGGTCTCTAATCTTTTTAGTCAGATGTGGTAGTCGAGCTAATTTGACTGAAAAATCATTGTCAACAATCATGGGTTGTGCCGTTCAAGGAACCCTTCTATATCTAGGCTAAATGTTTCTCTAAGCGGATAAATTTATGTCAATTTTAACAAATAGAAAGTTTTATGCCAATTAATTGTACCCTTGTGGTTAATAACTTAAAGGGTTGAAAGTCATTGAAGAATATATTGGCTACGACCATAATGTAACATAATGACTCCATTTGACAACAACAATGCAGATAGGGTTCTCTGGTCATAATCACTCCTTTGTGGTGTTATTTGATTTGAAAATTGATTTAAAAGTTGACCCTCCGGTTGAAATTTTCAGCCAGAACAACCATTATCAGAGATTTTAAAATTTAAAACTTTTATGTTTAAAGTAGTTTGAGTTTTTTTGTTTAGGCTTTTTAGGTTATAAGTCCTGTCAAGTCCTGTCTCTATGAGGAGGATCAACGTAGGTGATATGGACTTGCAATTTCTTATCTTTATGATCTATGAGGAGGATCAACATAGGTGATATGGACTTGCAATTTCTTATCTTTATGATTTGTACATTTATCATTAAATTATTGGACTCATCAGCTCTAGTCCTTGTGATGAGGATGATCATATTAGTTTGGTGAGACTTACGATCTTGTTTTATATACATGGTGGACCAATTGATTTTTCAAAATTTTAACAATTTGAATGCAAATTTGGCTTTAACCTGCTCAGCATTCCTAACTTATTCGTTAAAATATTTGGTATTTTATCGGGAACCTAAGAAAGGTTTTAAATTAATGTATTTGTGATATTTTAGATGGATCATTTGGTATCTTAAAGGAGTTTATATGATTTTAGAGCATGAATTAAATCAAAGATTGCTTTTGATAGCATATGTAAAACTCAAAGTTACATAAATTTCCCTCTTGAATATATACATTGATTCACATAAATGTTCACGTTAATCTTTGGAAAACCGACTTCTATTTACTTACGAGTTAGAATTGTGAATCTGACGGTGAACTTTTTAAATTCAAAGTTAGCTTTTCAAATCAACACATTTTAAGCTCAATGTAATCTTAGCCTTTTAAATTTTGATAATTCAATTTTACCGTAATGTATTAAATTATTTTTAAAAGAACAAATTTTTAATATTTGGGTCAACTTTTAATAAATTCCAATGATTCAAATTTAAGAGTATAAAATTGAAAATCCCAAAGTTTGCATTAATTTTAAAAGCTAGGCTCTTGGTTTTAAAATGCTTAATTTTGGGTTAATTTTCAACTATTAAAACCTAAGTTTTAAATTCCTCATTGATTTTGATTTTAAATACTACAATTTCAAGTTTTAAAGGCCTAAAATTTATATTATTTTTTTTAAATTCAAAGAGCCTGTCACGATCCGACCTGGGGCTTGGAATTAATTAAGTAGGAACGGACGGTCGGACGGTGTGAATTAAATTTTCTATCTTAATCTTCAATTTAATAGATGAAAGAACTACTACAAATTTAATTAAAGCATTGCAATTAAAGTTACTTCATTACTTGTTGTCTTCGTCTTCTATAAATGATTTTTTTTCTATCACTCATCTTTTAATGGTTTAATTAGATATGAGAAAATAGTTAAAATAACAGTGAGCTAAACGAATCAGTGACTACTCATACTCCTAAACCACAACAATACAAGGAAAAAGAAAAAAATATGCATATCAGTTAAACTTCTTTATAAATCAATGTAAATATTTAACATGCTATTTAAAAGAGTTTATATCAGTATTATATCAAGATCATTTCCTATATATACATCTGTCACAGGAGGCATCGTTAAAAAATTGTACAAATTAAAGTAATTCAATATCAATAAATTTTTTCATTGATGTGCACGAGTACATTATTATTCACCCACTAGTATCATCAATGCGTGTTTCATCATATTCAAGCATGCACATGCAAACATTATATAAATCATTTCGTTTACATTCTAATGATGCGTCTGAGCTTTGTTGGTCGTTTATCGTTAGAGATGGTCATTCAGGTTTAATTTAATGTATATATATATATATATATATATGATTGTAATTATAAGTTTAGAAAATAATATTATTTTAATTTTGAAAAGTGAAATTATTAGTTTAGAAAATAGTATTATTTTAATTTTGAAAAGTGAGACCGAGCGGGCCTCACGTATTTGATAGTTTAGGAGGCTGAGCGCGATGTCAAAAGTAGTACACTATCCCGAAGGATATGCATACAACTTATTGGTAGGCTTAACCACCTCAACTAAAACATCAGTGACGTCCGTTTGGTCTGCGAAACTTTTTTTATAAGCCGACAAGTTCTCCTATTTAACACAGGAGAATAAATAGGGTTTATATTAAGCTGGTTCTTAAGTTCTCTATAGAGGCAAACCCCTATAGTTAATTATATCTTAAATGACTGAAATCACTTAAGAAGACTTTTGATTAAGTCAGTGGTTTTTGCTTTAAATATTTCAAAGTTTAGGTTTTCAAGGTTAAATATAAGAAAATCAAAAGGAAATGTCTCAAGATAGAAACAACTATTTTCGAGAGTCAATGGAGTGAAAGGTAGTGGATGTCACAGATCCGGGAAAACCCCGGTGACTTCATAACTATCCAACGATTGTACCTTAACTCTAAAGAGACATCCTACACCTCGTCGTTGTGGTATCGGTCGTCGCCCTTCGTCAGCTTGCTTTCACATTCCGCTTCTTGGAAAGACTACTCTAAGATCCTTAATGTATCGATTATAAGTTCGGAATTGTGGGTATCTCCTAAACCAGGTGTCCTACTGGTCTCTAACCTAAAAGTCCCCTGCAAGTCTGTAGAAACAACATAAGTTACAAAATGGAACATGCTACGAAACACAGTAAACAGTAAATAGTAGTATAGAAAGCATGAATTATGTGTATATGCAGGAAAGAGTAAACGCTGTAAATGTAAAACAAACCTGCACACCTGACGGGACGACGACTCCTGAAAAAGACTCGAGAAAAAGCGGCAGAAGATCCACAGTAATTTGAGAAAAAAAACCGTGAAAAATACAAAGAAAACCCGAAGAAAAGAATCACAAGTACTTTACAAAGATTTCAAAAAAGCCGTAGGAAAACACAAAAAAATCCGATTTCGATAAAACCGTAGGAAATCACATAAAAAATCCAAAGAAAGAAAGAAAGTCGTAAGCATTTGGGTTGGGCTATGCTCAGAATTAGGTATTTTTGAGGGACTTCGAATGCAACTATCGGTCACCCGTATGTATAAAGCCTGACATTCAACTAGAAAGATGTCCTACTATATCAACTTAGGAGTGTACTCTTTAGCCTAATACCGACGATTGACAAGTGGATAATCAAATTATATTATTTAAAATTTATATTTTAACATGCGTATAGACTTCATGCATACAAGAAAAGTAGTGTCAATTTTGGTAGTCAAAATACTTTAGAAAATAGTGCATCTGTTCTCATCATTTCTTTTTTTTATATAAAAATATGAATGTCCACAAGTCGATCGAACCGTCGGGCCGGAACCACCAACAACCTAAGAAGACAAGGATGCCCTGTTAGCCTGGTGTTGGTGAATAATATTACCATCCTACATTTCACCGGGTCCATAAATCAGGTCCCGATGTCTTAGGATGAAATATTATTCCGCTCTACCACCGAATGCCTTATCATCAATGCCTAATACCCCAAAACGACTGTCCAATTTACGATCTTGCTTGATGGTTTTATATATAGCCAAAGCTATATACGTGCACTTATATGTCAGACATAAGTGACTAAAACCCAAACCAAGAAGCAAGGAAAGTAAACCAAAAAGACAAGAAATTGAAAAAAAAAGGAAAGAAGGCTAACCCATCTCCAAAATCAATTTAAGGAAGAAAAGCCAAAGCGGTAGGAGGATTAGCCTGAAACATCCACCTGAGGGGACTTCTCGAATGAGCAATGAGATGGGCACACTTCCCTCTGCTAGCCAGGAACAACCTCGAAACGCACGATTTAGAGACCTCTAAGCTATTCCCCAATCTTTCTCAAATATCAAAAGATTTTTTCTCTCCTTTTTTTTCTTCTCTTTTTTTTTGCAATCAATTTAGCCCGCAGAATTGGGCCCTGAAATATCTCCAAATATTTAGCAAATCATTCCTCGAAAAGGGGCATTCGAATTCTTCCAAATAAAAAGAATTGAAATATTTAAAGCATTCTATTCCACCTCGAACCAAAAGCTTGCAATGCCATACAGACCCAACACTACACCAGAAACCCAACAAGTGCTCACGGCCAGGGGCAGACAAGAGGGCAGCCAAGACGGAAAAACCGAGCCCAACATAAGGAAATCACAACCACAAGCGCATGGGTAGGAGCAACAGAGGGAAGTCACCAACTCCCTACACAAAGGAACTACAGACAACAGATCAAGAGCTCACGGCTAGGAACAACAAGGGGGACCACTAAATAGGTGCGCAAAGGAACCAACAGACACGAACAAGTGCGCTCGGGTAAGAGCAGCCAAAGGGGAAAGCCACCAGCTAACACTCGAACCAACAACCACAAGCTCACGAGTAGGAGCAGCCCAAAGGGGGAAGCCATCAGCTAACACTCTACACAAACAAGAGAACACAACAGGAAGGCTCACGGTCAGGAGCCGTCAGGAGAGAACACCAACCCCACACCCACACCCAGGAACCAACAAGAGGGCTCACGGCCAGGGGAGCAACACAGGGCCCCAAAACAACTCCTAAGAGTTCCAAAAATCAAACATCGCCATCTGCAGGTGTTTCGAACAGAGGAAGCAATAAAGAACGAAAGTAAACCCTCTGAAATAAGCCCTTTTCAAAAGCTAAAAAAAAAAGACAATATTTCTTTTAGCGTATGATTCGAATAGAGGGGCAACGACATAAGGATTAAAACCGAGCTACAAAACCAACTTCTTAAAGCATTAAAACAGGTTCCAACATATATTCAAATAAGGGGAATAACAAGAAACCAAACCAAGCCTCAAAACTAATTGCTCAAAACACAAAACGGATTCCAACATATATTCGAACAGGAGCAACAACATAAGAAGCAAAACCGAGCCACCAAAACAGTTGCTCAAAGCAAGAAACAATTCCAACATGTATTTCGAACAAGACAGACAACCATAGGGAGCCAAAATGAGCCCCTCCTTTCAATGATATCTCCCTTTCTTTCTTTTTTTTTAAGCTTCTAATAATAGAAAATTAAGCATGCCAATGTCGTCCAACATGTAGTTTGAATATGACAGTAACAAGAAGCGGGGAAATAGAGATAAGCCCCCCAACTGTAAAATTTTTCCTCAGCATGCATTTCGAATAGGGGGAAATAGTAGGAAATAGAGAAATGCAAGTAAACCCCCCCACGCCCCTCTCCCAGACACACACACAATCTTCCTTTCAATAGTGAATTGACTCAGCAAGGAGAAAAGAAAGAAGGCCGTAGCCTTCAGCATACAGGTACAGGGATAATAAGAGTATAAAAAGAAAGCTTGCATGTATACAGGGATTAAAACATGCTTTCCATAAACTACCATCTCAACTACCACCCTAGAGCATTTAAAGCAAACCCAACGGAAACATTGAAGGCCTAGTAATTGATGGCAATGTTGTTATGAAATACCAGTTAAGACAAAATGAAGCCTTATACATGAATTCCCCTATTTTAATGTCTCTAGCATGTGTCGAGCTGGGAAGAAGAGCAGAAGAGAGGAAACATATCTTGCTCGAGCTTCTTTAATCAACAAAAGAAAGCCACGACACTCCGAAATCTCAAGCTCACAAGCTTCAAGCTCACAAGCACCTAGTCGAGATACGATTCCCGCAAAGTCTCTCCCATGCTCTCAAAATTCGTAACCTCACAGCAAAACCCCCCAACGACCTCTTATGCATGCAAAAGAGAGGAAAGAAAAGAAAAGAAAATTTTCCAAAGGGGAGGCGAACCCAACGCTCGTCCCAGCAGAAAGAAATTATCGCAGCCAAGGCCACAGAGGAATGAACTATCGGGAAGGAGGAGGATTGCCACATTCGTTCCTCAGGGAACAAGAGTGTCAGAGTCAACCTACCTTGAATGGATTCCCGCTCAGCGAGATGAAGCAAAAGAAACTTCGGGAAGCCGCAGCTCGGGCAGAGGCTG
>NW_018164889.1:173846-174321 GCF_001263595.1 Phalaenopsis equestris
GTCGCCGTCCCGGCCCCGCCGGCGAGGTTCGTTTCGTCATTCGGGGTCGCCCGGACGACTTCGTCGACGGTCGGGTCGAAAACGCATCAAAATCAAATTCCTTTGAAATAATTGTTTGGGATCAATCGTAAAGCCTCCTACGGGTGCGAGAGACGTGAATTTCAATAATTGTGTGCGTCGACGTGTAAATTGTGGTATTCATGCATCGTGCAAGCGCGTGGAGATTGTGATAGATTTTCCTATGGTTTTAGATCCTAAGTGTACTCGACTCGAGTTTCGTTGCGCCGGTTTTAATGGACTCAACTAAGTGTTGAGGATCTTAGAACTAGTCACATGAAACTGCTAGGAGTCAAGAAGTGACTCGAATTTCTAATCGGTGTGGGCCCCAGGCTAGTTCTCTAAGGGAGTCGGTAGGAGACCCCAAGACCCCAATGACTAGTTCCTAGGCTCTAAGAAGAGTAAAAGACCTCACAAA
>NW_018164889.1:174421-178543 GCF_001263595.1 Phalaenopsis equestris
AAATCATTCAATAATAATGTGCACACATTATTCCTTCAGTATGAACGAAAATTGACTAGAATTCAAAATCATGAGTTGCACTAATTTCAATTTGAACAATTATAATACAAACAAATGCATTTGATTTAGAAGAAGCAAAATATCACCATAGTATAAGAACATGAGTATTCACCTTGATGATGGACGGTCTGCTTACCCTTAAAATGTATTATTTATATCAAATTATTACTTATAAAATATCTTCTTTGATTCATTGTTTCCTCTTATATCTCTGTTCGACGTTTTGATTCTTTTCTGATGATGGACGGTCTGCTTACCCTTAACATGTATTATTTATATCAAATTATTACTTATAAAATATCTTCTTTGATTCATTGTTTCCTCTTATATCTCTGTTCGACGTTTTGATTCTTTTCCCAGTAGAAGAAACGAAACATAGTCTGTCCTCATATTATCATTCCCTCACTATTCCACAACCTCACCTCTACTAGATCTGCTTCCTAAATACCTTCTTGGAGCTCTAAAACGATATCAGAGAGAGTTAGAGAGCTTAAGTGGAGAGAGAATGACACATGTTTGCCTTATTAGGAAGATTGCTTTTGTCTAAGTGGAATTGAATCTTGATTAAAATGAAAATGAAAATGGGCGAAGGAGAAGGGTGCAGTTATGTGCTCTTTGATCTATTCACCATTTTTCCAAAGAAAAAAAATAGTAAATTATTGTCAGCTAGTGGTGAAATATTTGAAGAAATAAATGCTGTTGGTGGATCCTATGATGGTCGAATTGGAGAAACTGCTACAACTCCAGGAAAATCTAAGGAAGGCGGTGATTCCAATGGATTGGGTATCAATAAGAGGGAGAGCTGATGTGTATTGCCTAATACTGCTGAGGATACGAACTGTAAGGAACTTGAATGGGGAAAGAAGATTGCCCATGGGGAGAGCCACTGTCATTGAGGGATAAGGAACATGGTTCTGCCTTGGGTGGCTTCACCTAGAGCCATCAGGCTTTGTGCTGCACGAAAATGTGTGTGCTAGCAAACCAATTGAAATTTTGTATGTTCATTGAGATCAAAGAGTTTTGTAATTATATATGTTTATGAAGTTATCCTCTTTGGGCATGAATGGGAAGGGGTGAATAAAATTGAACCTTCTTTATTATAATTTGAGAAAGATTTATGTTATCTCAAATACTTTTCTGGCATTGAAATGGCTCATTTGAGGATTGCTGTTCCTATTTTCCAATGAAAGTATGTTCTTGTTGTGTTAAACAAAACATGGATTCTTGGTTCTTGGTTGGCTCACCCTTATATTGATCCAACAACAAAAAAATGGAGACTGAAGTATGAAGCCATCACGTGGATGAATGTAGATAAAAGAAATTTGTCGTTAAGCTCATTTATCTTTCTCACACGACTAAACATCTATTTTACCATGAGCATGGCAAACCGTTTCATGAATTCCCTTGGAGGAACACTTAGTATTGTAGTTTGCTTTAGCTAAATGCTACTTGCTCATGTTTTAATAGCCTTGTTATCCAAGCCGTGAAACTCAAATTGGCATTTTATCAAAGTAATCTATGAAGTCAACTTTTTTTCCTACAAATCAAGCTGAGGATTATATTTTTAAGTGAAAGCGAACCTATAAAGAATTAATTGATGGCTTTTTTTTTTCCAAACTGCTTTCGCTTGGAAAGATAACTGAGTGTAAACAGACAATGCATCTAGCTCCAAAATTGTTATTTCCCTTTCAGTGCTATTCAATGTGTCACCATTGCTTTACATTTAATTTCAGAGCTTAAGTATTTCAATCATGTGGAGTCACGTTCTTGATCCATTCTTTTAATTGGAAAATAGCAAACAAAAACTGCATAGTTTTTTTTGGATTTAAAAATATTCAGATTTATAAAGTTTAGCATTCTGTTTAATTTTAAAAACTATTTGGGCCTATGAAATTTATGCTGCTCAATCATGATGTTCTCGAGTTATTTTTTGGTAATTTCTTTTTGATGTTCTTTTCATGGTTGCATTTCATATATAAGTTGATTTTATGTCTTATTTCTATTTATCAGAATTCCCTACAGTTTTCTTCTGTTGTTCAGCCTTTCAATGTAAACTAGAATAGTGGGGAGCGAAATTTCTTGCTTCATTTTTTAACCGGTATTGTTTACTTTCATTTTATTTTGATAATTAATGTTTTATAATATAGGGTTCAACAAGAGTCATCAGATGGGGCTGAAAGGAACCGTTTTCTTGTCAATTATGTTGACTACACATTCGATGATTTTGGCGGCCAACCAGCTTCAGTTTATCCCGGTTTATGTACAGTTTGGGGAAGCTTGGCTCGGAGTAAGGTTAGATTCAGATTGAACTGGTTAACAGGCATCATTTTCCTTTGTGTTGGTTACTTGTGCAATCTACATTGCAAAGAGAAAATTGTCAAAATAGCCGCTTTACTTAATACAAGGATCATTTTAGTCTCAGCGTGTAAGAGTGCCAATTTAATCTCTATAATTTTTTAATAGAAACTGAAAGAGTTTCCACGAAGGACTATTTTAACCCCTATTAAAAAAGTATGAGGATTATTTTTATTCTTTTATAAATTCTATGACTAAAATGACCACTTATAAATTGCAATTGATATTCATTCTCTTTTCATGGAATAATTGCTTGGTTTTCAGCATGCTTCATTTAAAGAGCTCCGCGTTCTGCATTATTAGTTCAGGATTTTATATTTTTGATTGCTGACTTTTATAACTTTGTCTCTGTAGATATCTTTTTATGTATGCTGGATTAAACATTGTTATTTAGAAATTTTTTTACTTTGATAAAAAAACAAGAGAACAACTTACGCCTTTTGAGTTTCTTCATTGGTCAAATTTTTTACTTTTCTTTTTTCTTGTACAGTGTCAAAATAGCTCCCTAACTGTTTATGTAGAGTCATTTTAGTCCCTATAAAATTATCAATTTAGTCCCTAGACTTATTTCAGTACCAATTTTAAAAAATTAGGGATTAATTTACTATCTTTGTAGGTTTTGGGACTAAAATGATCTTATGTAACCAGTTGGATTATTTTGACACTTTCTTCACTACTTTGTAACCAGTCGGATTATTTGGTATACTATTTTGTGTGCAGGCCAAGGGACGGATTATTTTGACACTTTCTTCATTACTTTTAAGATATTGATTTTTATATTTATTTGGTATACTATTTTGTGTGCAGGCCAAGGGATACAGGGTTGGACCGGTTTATGATGATGTTTTGGCGATGGCTTGGTTCTTCTTGGAGCTTATTGTCAAGTCAATGGCATTAGAACAAAACAACATTCATTCACACAATATTCCTGCAGGTAATTTTTATGTGGTTTTTTTTAGAATTTCTTTATCAGTTAATTATCATAGCCTTGAATCAAATGCTCTTTTCATGCTTGTTTAGCTGTTTATCTTTTTTTTTTTTTTGGAAATAAATGTTAATTTGGATTTTTCTTGTATTTGAATGTTCTTTGTCCATATTTTAGCATATACTATTTTTTTTCCTTGTCTGCCATAAATTGATCAAAATTTAGAAAATGTTTGTTCCGAAAAAATCAGATTGGTTCGTCAATTCCTCAATGGCGGCCGACAACGACAGTGGTGGTGTTGGGGGGGGGTGTGGGGCGGGGGGGGGGTCGGGCAGTAGGCCAACAACATTGGTGCCCTGCAGCGGTGGCCAGCGAGCAGCGGTGATGCCCGACAACAATTTATTTACATAAGCTGTCAATACAATTTTACATTGAATTTCAATTCCTTTAGAGCAACAACAACAATAAAGCCTTAATCCTACTACATGGGGTCGGCTACATGAATCCTTTTTCTCCATTGTGTTCTATTTAGTGTCATATTTTCATTTAGTTCTAGTAAATTAAGATCATTATTTATACAATAAGCCCAAGTCTTTCTAGGTCTACATCTGCCTTTCTTAACACAAGTCGAATCTAAAACCTCTACTCTCCTAATCAGATCATCAGATGGTCGACGTTTAATGTGACCAACCCATCTAAGACGACTTTCTCTAATTTTTTCCGACACGGGAGCTACAAAAACCTTATCAAGGATATATTCATTTCGTATTTTTTCTCTAAGT
>NW_018164890.1:0-15759 GCF_001263595.1 Phalaenopsis equestris
AGTTCATTTTTGATTTTATCATATTTGCTATAAATTTCATCCAATTAATACCCTTATGCTCGTGAATCATGATGTTCTAATTATCTCTTAGGTGGGTAATTATCACTTAATATCTCATTTGTGAATCATTTGTGAATTATATAGGCATATAGGCAAAGGCCCTTAGGGGCAACTTGACTTAATTAAGAGAATTAATTAATTTGATATTTAATGAATATTTAAAGAATAGGCTTGTAGTGTTTTAAAAGATTTTAAATTAATTATAAATTATTTTCCACAATCTCATTGGACAAAATTTTGATTAAGCTTAGTTCACTACTAAACCCTTAAGATTTAATGGGCAGATTTGTAATTTTAAGCAAAATGTCTTGAATATTTGTGCTCTCAATCATGAATCATAAATTATATCAAAACCATCAACCAGGGTTCCAAAATCAGTGAAATATGATCTTCCAAACCAAACCCTTCGCCTTAATATCCCCTTATTTAAATGTTAATTTGAAAAATTATAAATTTATCCTTTATGAAATTCAAAGTAAAGTTGGTTTCTACCACTTATCCCTTTCTATGTTTCAATCTTTCTATGCCACTTATCCCTTTCTATGTTTCAATCATCAAGACATGTTATTTTGAAATCATTTATCACCTATTTACCCTTTGAATTAGGCCTAAATATTAATTAAGCTTTTAATTATAAAATTACACTCAAATGACACTTTTGCCCCTAAGGCCTTAACACCCCATAATTCATTAACTTAGACTCAAATGAATTGAAAGTTTTATGTTACCTCACTCATGGGTTAATTAAAACATCAGAGGAGAAAATGTGAATTTTCTGAATTTATTTAATTTTTATAATTATTTTTAATGTAAAAATAGGGATTTTCAATGAAAACTTAATAACTCAACCAAAATAAAACTTCTATCCTTAATAAAATTATTAGAGGTTTACCTAGTTTAGGGGACCACTTTGACCAATTTTCATGATTTTTAGAGATTTAATTTAATTATTATAATTATTTGTTTATTTTTAGTATTAATTAAATATAAAATAATATTTAAATGAAAAATAAGGTTTTATATTTTTATTAAATATCTCTGAGTCTAGGGAACCTAAAGAAATAAAATTTAGATTTTTTTTATTTTTATTTTAATTATTGGAATTATTTTAGTGAAAAATTAAAGAAAAATAATTTTTAAGCTTTTAAAATTAATATTTTGACTTAGAAAAATTAAGAAAATTATTTTAATTGGTCCCAAGTGATCAAGAAGCTAAATGTGATATTTTAGTATATTTTTACAATTTTGTCATTTTTATGATTTTTTTAATTATTTAAAGGCCCAAAAATAGCTCAAAAATGAAGAATTTATTTTTATTCAAAATTTATTTTTTTTAGGTTCCTTTGATCATAAAAAGCTCTAAAAACTAATTTTTGTAATTTTTTTATCTGTATTTTAATTGTTATAATTATTTTAATATCAAAAATGTCATTTCACTTAATTAATCCATTTGGGTGATTAATTACTCCAATTGACTTGAGATTTTTATAAGGAGCTCCCCTAACATTAGATTATAGGGGAGAACAATTTTTATGCCATTTACAATTATATTTACTTCAAATTAATTTTATTTCATTTCTTAGAGTTAGTGATAATTAAGATTATTTTGAATGATTTAAACCAAGTTTATATTTTTCTTAGGGTCCCCTCTGACCACAGTGAACCTACCAAAATAAGTTTTGTATTTTTCTAATAAGTATTAATTATTATAATTATTTGTATTTTAATTATTATAATTATTTTACCAAAATAGGGACCATTATCTTGAAAATTAGATATCTATGCCTAGAGATCTCCCCTAATCTTGGAAAAATCATAGAAATCATCCTCATAACAGACAAAATCAAAGCCCCAAAGATCAAGTCATGGTGAAATATCTATGAAAATGGAGAATCAAAATAAGGAAAATACTATTTAATTAATTAAAAATAATACATGCATCAAATAAATTTAAAAATGTTTCCACATTGTTCTCCTCTCTTCACCGAGCAACACAGTTTTTTATTTTATTTTTATGATTTTTCTAGACAAAATTATGGATTTTTAAAGTTTTGGGCATTTAAACAAGTAAGAAGATATCCTAATTTTCTACTTATCCATGTCAACCTTGTACGCGTCGAAGAGATGCGTGTCACCACGGGATTGGGCACCGCCGTCTATGCCAACTCACTCTTTTTGGACCGTAGCTCCGTTCGGCGCAATCACGACTGTTTAAGCGATACACAAAAGATCGAACGATGTGTGGTCATCATCCCCAATGAAGCCAAACCACAAATTATCCACTTTCAAACTCTAATATCTCACTTGATTCTCAACCAAATCAAGTGTGGTTTGTTCTTATAAACTCGTATTGACTAGGATAACATATCCATACTGTCAATCGACCCACCCTTAAATCAACTCTATAAACATGGAAAATCAAATGAAGCTCGATTTAGGGTTAACTTTCAATACCTTGGTCCAAGAGGGGAAGCCTCAATTTGATGCTTGTGGAAGCTTCATGGGGGTCCCAAGAGCCTAGAGATTGAGCCTCAAGCCGTGGTGACTTGCCTAGATATGAATTCAAACAAGTCTGAATTAGGGGTTCAATCAAATTCCACCTTAAGGTGCTCTGGTGATGGGGCTTTTGTGGGGGATCTTCTTCTCTTGCTATGGGAATGGTGTGGGTGCAATTAATTTGAATTTGGTGGAGGTTTGAGAGGTGTCCTATTTGGACCTAGGGATTGAGCTCCAAAATTGAGCTCAAGCAGTGGATTTTAGTGGCTAAAAAGGGTTGGGTTAAGTTTAAGAGGTCTCAAGGAGGCTCTAGAAGCAATTTGGCAGAGTCTCCTGAAGGAATTTCAAGCTCTCCCTCTTTGACCACGTGGGTGGGGGGGGGGGGGGGTTAGGAGCTTTAGGTTGCCTATGTCTATGCCAACAATGTGCAAATATCCAATTGGGATGAGCCAGCTTGGATGGGTTTAATTTTGAGTTTTGGATTAGGTGGAGCTTTTTATTTTGGGTTTTCCGACCACCAAGTTGGATGACCGGCCAAGGAGGGGTCACCATCAAACTCAGGGAGGTCAGGGTTTGGTCTTGGTGAAGTAAATTAGGTTTAGCCATGTGTAAAGGTATGAGATTGAAATAGTATGGGAAAAGGGCTATTTTGGGTCAATTTGGGTCAAATCATGGTTTGAGGCTGGGTTCACCCCTCAAGGTTGGTTTGGGTACTGAGGGAAATCAGAAGGCTCAGTTTAATCAGCATGGTGAAGTCCCTATCTAAGGAGATTTGGCTAAACATGGGTTAGAGTGATTCATGGGAGGGGTTAAAAGAATCTTAAGGATATTTAAAAGTGGTTTAGCCTCTTACCAATAATATCTTGATGATGTGGCATGGCTCTCATGGTTTATCTATGACTTGGGAGTGACTCCATGGCTTGTCCTTGGCTTGGTCAACTTTCATGAGGAGGGATTTTTGAATTTATGAAATGTTTTTGTGGGCTTTGGCATGATTCTTGATTTTAAATGATTTGATTTTAAATTTAGGACTTTAGGAATGATTTTAATCAAATGGATAATGAAGGGAAATAATTGTCATGTGGGCTTTGGACTTGGGCTTTTGGAATTAAGTATAGTGGGCTTTGGGCTTTTAAAAAGGAAATTGAATTTGGGCTAATATTTGGGCTAATGTAATGTTAAGTTTGGTGTAGTAATATGTCATGATGGATTTGGCAAAATTTCAAGTGATTTTGAGTTGAATTAGTGGGCTAATTTGGCGAATTTAGGCATATAATCAAAATTGGGCCTATTTGATTTGAATGAAATTGGGTTCATAATTGGATTAAATTGTTCTTGAATGTTGTTTAGAATTAAATTGTAGATGATGAATTTTGGTTTATAATTGAAATTGGGCAAGATTGGGGTCAATTGGGCTAAGATTGGGACTAATTTGAGGACATTTGGCCATTAAGGGCAAATTGAGGCTTTTGGTCAAACTGAGTCAAATTGGACAAATTTGGTCAAATTGATGATAAAAAATTGAAATTGGGAATATTTTGGATTATTTCAGAATTTTTTGGAATTTTTGGAATTTTTAGGTCATTAGGGGCATCTTGGTAATTTTTGGGGATATTTTGGAAATTTGGTAATTTTGGTGAATTTTGGTCAATTTAGGTAGTGGTGAATGGTTTGAAATGATTTTTGGACAAATTTATGTATTTTGGGTAATTTTGGGATTTTTGCCAAAAATTAGTGTTGTTGGGGTATTTTGGTAATTTGGTGGTTTTAGGCCAAAATCGGCCAATGAGCCATGAAACCATGCCAAACCAAGAGAAGCCATGTGAGGACTCATTTTGGATACTCAATATGCTGGTCCTAACCCTCTTAGCCAAAGACTAGGGGTATAGGCTCATCCATAGAAGCTTTCCAAAAGGAGTCAGGAGGCCAACCTAAGGGGTCATAAGGTTCAAAGTAAGTGAAAAAGTGTTGTGTGTGCAAGATAGCCCCACCAAAAACCAGATCACCCAGGGTTAATCCTAAGGTTTGACCATCCTATGGGGGACTCCCCTTGGGCTCCTTTATAT
Source organism: Phalaenopsis equestris (assembly GCF_001263595.1). Classification (NCBI taxonomy): domain Eukaryota; kingdom Viridiplantae; phylum Streptophyta; class Magnoliopsida; order Asparagales; family Orchidaceae; genus Phalaenopsis; species Phalaenopsis equestris. The sequence continues at coordinate 4,623 of NW_018164890.1, forward strand.
TTACCCCACCTACTAAATGCTAGAGGTTAGGACCAACATGTAGAACTTCAAGTTGAGCAAAGAAGGGTTTAGAATTCCTATTGGTGAAGGTTCATTTTCTAGTTTTCTAGGAATAGTCAACAAGAAAACCCTATGCCTAGACCCTAGGCTACTAAAGAGTAAAAAATAGACCTCAACCAAAAATGAGGTCAACAAATCTCTTATGAGACTTTAAATGCAATAAACAATTGTTCTAATAACCCTTATGTCAATTATTATAAACCTGGTTAGAAGAATCATTCAAACTTTAGTTGGAGTAACAACAATTCTAATGCTACAAATCCGCAATGGGGAAACACTATTGCGAACCCATTAGGAAACTCCAACAATAAAGGGAATCAAGCTGATAAACCTTACTACCCCCTAGGTTTTAATAATTTGCAGAGTAAGGAGAAAAAGCTATCAATGTAAGAATTGATATTAGAAATGGGTAGTTAATTACACTGTCAAGGAGCTACTATCAGAAAAATAGAAAATCAATTAGGATGTATTGCTACCGCATTTAGCAATAGACCTCCAGGAACATTGCCTAGTAATGTTGAAGTGAATCCTAAAGATCAGAACAAAGAGCAAATTAAAGCTATTCAACTGAGAAGTGGAAAAGAATTAGAAAATAGAGTTCAATAAAAAGTTGAAGTAGAAAAAGATGAGGTGGAAAATGAAAAATCTAGTGACGATTTTCATTTTGAAATAGAAAATCCTATTAAACAAATGAAAATAACTGTAGAAGCCAATGAAAATCACTGTAGAAAGACCACCACCTCCATTTCCTCAAAGATTGAAGCAGAACATAGAGATAATCAATTTTTGAAATTTTTGGAAATTTTGAGGAAATGAACTATAAACATTCCATTTGTTGCGGCTTTGGAACAAATGCAAAGCTATGTGAAGTTCATGAAGGATATACTTAATAAAAAAAGGAAGTTTGTAGATAATGAGATTGTTGCTCTCAGTGAAGAATGTAGCCCTATAATTCAAAAAAAGCTTCTTGAAAAACTTAAAGATCCTGGAAGTTTTACGATTCCATGTGCTATTGGTGAACAATTTTATGAAAAACTTTATGTGATTTAGGAGCCAGTATTAATCTTATACCATTATCAATTTTTAGAAGGTTGGGCTTAGGAGATATTTCACCTACAACTATAACTCTGTAGTTAGTTGATCGTTCGATTACCTATCCTAAAAGAGTTATAGAAGATGTTTTGGTAAAAGTCGATAAATTTATTTTTCTTGTGAATTTTATTGTATTAGATATGGAGGAGGATAAATAAATTCCTATTATTTTAGAAAGACCATTCCTAGCCACTGGAGCTTTAACTGGAAGAGCTTTAATAGATGTGCAGAAAGGAGAACTAACTGTGAGAGTTAGTGATCAAGAGGTTACATTTAATATGGCAAAATCAATGAGGAACCCTGCAAAAGAGTAAGAGATTAGAGCAAGAGATTGAATGCTTCAAAGAGCAAGAGATTGAATGCTTCAAATGGATATTAAGGAATATTTAAGCCATAAACTTTTGAAAGAAACTTTTGAAAGAAAATTTAAAAAGGAATATATGGAATATCAAGATGAGGATAAAATTCAAGATTAATCTATGGAAGTGAGTAACAAAGATATGGATTATGTTCAGGAAAAATTTGAAATGTTAAATCCTATAAAAAGTAACAAGAATTTGATTTCATCTATTGAAAAACCTTCTGAACTAAAACTAAAAACACTTCCTACACATTTCAAGTATGTTTTTTTAGGAGATTTATCTACATTACTTGTTATATTATCCACAAAATTAACTGATATGCAAGAAAAATAGTTGTTCGAAACTTTGAAAAGATATATGAAAGCCTTTGTGAAAAGATATATAAGATATATGAAAGCCTTTGGATGGACATTAACTGATATTAAATGAATTAGTCCTTCAATTTATATGCATAGAATTTTATTAGATGATCAACATAAACCAAGAGCTGATCCTCAAAGTAGATTAAATCCTAAGGAAAGAAATTTTAAAATGGTTAGATGCTAGAATAATATATCCTATTTCAAGCAGTGCTTAGGTTAATCCAATTCACTGTGTTCCAAAGAAAGCAGTTGTGAATGTAGTGACAAATGAGCATAATGAATTAATATCAACAAGACAAGTCACTGGTTGGAGAATCTACATAGATTATAGAAAATTAAATTCTACCGCCAGGAATGATCATTTTCCTTTACCATTTTTGGACAAGATGTTGGATAGATTAGCTAGGCATAAATATTTTTGTTTTCTAGATGGATATACTGGTTATCACCAAATACCTATTGCTCTAGAGGATCAAGAGAAAATAACATTTACTAGTCCTTATGAAACTTTTTCTTTTTGTCGAATGCCTTTTGGATTATGTAATGCACCTACAACATTTCAAAGATGTATGATGTCAATTTTAGGTGATTTGATTGAAAAAGGGATTAAAGTCCTTACAGATGATTTTTCTGTATTTGGAACTTCATTCAAAATATGTCTAAATCATTTAGAAAAAGTTCTGGAATGTTGTGAAAAGACTAATCTCGTATTGAACTAGAAAAAAATGTTAATTTATGATTGCAGGAGGAATTGTGCTTGGGCATTAAATTTCAGAAAAATGCATGGAAGTAGATCCTGCAATAATACAAGTTTTATTGAACCTACCTCCACCTACCATAATAAGAGGAGTTAGGATCTTTTTTGGACATGCTAGATTTTACAGGAGATACATTAAAGATTTTTAAAAATTACTAAACTTTTATGCCAACTTCTAGAAAAAAGATACCAAATTTGACTTCAATCAAGATTTCCATGAAGCACTTGCTTTACCTCGATGTGATGCTCGGAGTGTTTCAAAAATTTTAATTAAAAATAATTTTACAAGATATGAATGCCGAGAGTAATCATTACCGATGGAGGATCTCATTTTAGGAATGCAACCGTTGCAAGATTGGTGGAAAAAATATAATATAATGCATAAAATTGCAATTGCTTAGCATCCCCAGACTAGTGGTTTAGCAGAAGTATCTAATCGTAAAATTAAGAAAATTTTGGAAAAGTGCGTTAATCCTGTAAAATGGATTGGTCTAATAGATTGGATACTGCATTATGAGCATACAAGACAACCTATACGACACCTATAGGAATGTCCCCTTATAGATTAATTTTTGGGATGACTTGTCACTTGCCTGTTGAATTGGAACATAAAGCTTAATGGGCGATAAAATAATTCAATTTCAATTTGAAAGAAGCTGGTGAAAAAAGTTTATTGCAATTGAATGCACTTGAAAAAATTAGATATGAATCTTACGATAATGCAATGATTTATAAGGAAAAGATGAAACAATGACATGATCGAAAAATAATGAAAAGAGTATTTGAACCTGAAATAGAAGTTTTATTATATAATACAAGATTGAAATTATTTCCTGGAAAATTAGAGTCTAGGCAGATAGGGCCATTCAAAGTTATAAAAGTCTATCGTTGTGGGACAATTAAAATTGAAGTCTCCAAGACTGAAAGAAAATTTAAAGTGAATGGGCACAAATTGAAATCATATTTTGATGGTTAAAGACCAGCTTTTAAAGATACTGTAATATTGGGTCACCCAAAATAAGACTGGGAATGTCGAGCTGACGATATTAAACCAAGCACTTTGTGGGAGGCAACCCATATGTATCATTGTTTAGTTTGCTTTTGAGTTTTTTTTTGTTTGAAATATTTTACATATATTTATGTCTATGTATTTATGTAGTCCATGTATTTGATAAAAAAAATTAGAAACATCTTTATTTGCCTAATTTTATGGAAAAATTGAGAATTTATTGGATCAAAATCGAAACGTCAAAAATTTTGAAACTGATGCATGATGTGCCAGATTGGCGCATGATGCGCTGTGGGTTTGAAATTGTTTAAAACGTATTAAATGGCAGTTTTTTGCAATTTTTGACAGTTTCTTCTTCATATAACTCCTAAAAAAAGACTCTAAACCATATTTTAGGGGGGAAAACGAAGGAAAAGTCACCATTTTTCAAATACTATTGCTTCACACTCTAAAAACTTCGCTAAATTTGGAATTTTCAATAGAAGAAAGTTTGTCATTTTTGATGCACAAAAATTACACGATCGAGTTCTAGTGAAGAAGAGACTTATCAAAGAAAGGGGATTTGTGAATTGAGGATTCAATACACTGAATACTTGAGTGGAAGAGACTATTACGCAGAGGCGTTGGGAAGTGCTTTTCTACACTACTGCGTTGTTTTTATTCCTGTAGTAAAAGAATTTTATGCAAATCTTCATGGGATCAACCAATGAATGATTTACATGGGAGGCAGGTTTGTATAATTCACTCATTCAAGAATAAACAGGATATTTATGATTGAAAATGTGTATATCTGTCATTATGCAAACTTTACCCCTACAAGGGAGAATATGAATGAACTCTGCCCCTACCTTACAAATAAAGATGCGAATTAAAAGATCAGAGATAATGAAAATGTAAGTTTTCCTTTATCATTTTTAAATTCAATTTCAAAAGCCTAACACTTCTTCATTTCATCAAAATTACTACCTACTCAAAATTACTACCTACCTCATCAAAATTACTACCTACCATGAAAATTAGTAAGGTAACAAAGGAGAGTGTTATTCTGAATTACTGCATTGAAACCGGAAATCCTATTGATGTTGGAGCTATTATTGTGAAATCAGTTTTGGGTTTGATTTTTAATGGGTTTGCAACTGGACTGGGAAAATCATCCTATATTTTCCTACTATGCAGTCAATCGCAAGTAGCTTATGAAAGTTGGGAAAAAGTGCTACTTCCTTGGAAGCCGATGGATCCAAAAGTCTATTGCAAATTTATTGGAATGAGAGATGAAAATGACATGAATGTATTGATGGATCAATGATCTCGGACTTTATCACCTGTTCATCCCTACTACAACTCGAGTACACTTTCAAAGAAGATCAAGAAGATAGAGAAAGATGTACAGAATCTTATGCACGTGATTGAGAATATTATCGAAATGTTAAATCATCTAGATTGGAGACTAAAGGAACATTTTGACATAAAAGGAATAATTAAGATTGATTGGTATGTATGTTAAAGAAACATGCTTGGATTGAGGAGGAAAATTTAACTGATGAATTTCCATTTTTTTTACAACTTATATGTGCACTACCAATCTATGGGAGATATATAGGAGGATGATAGTGAAGAAGATGTTTGATCTTAATTTATGCACAGAATGTTTTTTTTTAGTACTATTTATTTTAGTTTGTCAAGTTAGATTACATTTTATTTCTAATAAACACTATCTATGTTTATGTCTATGTTTATGTTTACACTATCTATGTTTATGTTTAGAATTTTGATGTTTAGATTTTAGTGTTAGGATGTTGGTTTGCTTTAGAATACAAAATTTGATGTTTGCTGGCTTAAAAATGTTAGTTTGTAATAGCGCAGATTTTATATATAAATGTGAGTTTTGTGTTATTTGTGAAAGTTTTGTGTTAGTGTGATGTTTATGTATTCTTAGAAAGGATTATTTGAGTCAAATAGAGGTTGACGTAAAGCGGTACAGAGTTGATTTCCACCGAAATTGAAATCTGGTGAATTTAAGCTCTGGCGCATGATGCGCCAATTTACAGAGCCTTGGTGCATGATGTGCTAAAAGTCCGAACACGCCTTATTGCCTAGAAAACCATGAAATCTAATTGAAAAACTCCATTTTTTCTGCTTGAGTCGTCAACTACCTCAAGACCTTGGTCTAGGGCATCACATTGTGGGTGAAAGAGAAGAATTCAGAGCTAAAAACTATAGATTTCTTCTTCACTTGGTAAGAGCTTCACTTTAACTTAGAAATTTTTTGATTTTCACCATGGATTTTGGAGATCTAAAGTTTAAGATTTTTGATGAAAAAGCTTGAAGAAAACTCATGATGAAACGTTTCTTACCAAATAATCTTACTTGAGGAGTTTGATTTTTGATTTAGTGATTTATTTGGAATATATTTGGATTTTTATTGAATTTTCAAATGGCTCCCAAAGTTAAGAGAGGAAGGCCATCCGGGGACTTTGATGTATGAAGATTTGTTAGTTTCAAAGACCAACATAATTACAATACTCAGATGGAGACAAAAAGAATGCTCCAAGAACGAGCGTTTGCAAACCCGGGTGGCGAGGTCGAGAGACTGATTCTGGTCAGGAACTAGGAAAGATTCTGCTACTTCACTGCCGTAGCAATTAGGGAGTTCTATGCAAATCTGAGAATCACTGCTAAAGATCACATCTTGGTCAGAGGTAAGCAGGTTGAATTTTCTGCTGAAAGGAACAATGCTTTTCATGGGCTTAGAAACATATTTTTTCCATGAATATGTTGCATTTGTGATAATTGATTCATCACTAGAGGAAGTGATAGCTTTTTTTACTGATGTAAGAGGGATATGAAAGATTAAGAATAACAAGATAGTTAACTTCCCTGCTTCCATGTTGACTATAAAGTCAAAAGTATGACACCACTTCATTTTTGCAAGATTGTTGCCAATAAATCATTAGCTGATGTTACTAAAGACAGAGTTTTACTAAAATAGTGGATTTAGAACATGAAAACAGTAGATGTTGGTGCACTTATAGTTCAACATGCTCGGAGTAAAGATGGTTGTTCTATAGTTGGAGGCTGCTTTGATTTTCACTCTATGTGAACAATCAGGAGTAGAATCCCATAGAAATGAAGAAATATTACAGCCACAAAATTTGATTGGGAGGCAAGGCATATGATTCAAAGAATAAGATTCAAAGAATAAAATCATTTGTTGAGTCTAGAAGTGAAAGAAAGGATAAACCCTATACATCTGCTGCAGGGGCATTTACTTCTTGATCTACATCGCTTGAAGGTATTATAGATTAACTCATGATTCAAAAAATGGATATAGTTAATATTCAAACTCAGTTGAGAGAGATAGGAGCAAAAAATTCATATAATTATGAATATCAGCAGAGGAGAGTACACCATGATATTGAGTTTGAGAATGCCATGGTAAGTCATCTTAGGGGTGAACCTAATGTGGACTTTCCTGCTTGCCCCAGTTTCACTCCCTATACTCCCATTCACGATGATGAAAAAGAAGAAGAAGAAGAAGAAGAAGAAGAAGAAGAAGAAGATGAAGAAGAAGAAGAAGAATCAGATGATGAAGAGGAAGGAGAAGAAGATTGATGTTTTATGAATATTGTTTAGTTTATTTTTGATGTTTGATTGTTGTTGGTGTTCGTATTATGATGAACTTTTATATGAAAACTGTTGTAGTAAAAACTTTTATATTATGTTGTGAACTGAATCTATAATAGTAACTGTAGACTTTTTTTTTTGCATTTTTAGTATTTTTAGTTTAGTTTGTCATTTTAGTTTTTTTTTTTCAGTTTTTGTACTTATGTTTTTGATTCTCACTAAGTTCTCTAGAATATATTATGTTTAATTTAATGCATTACAACCTGTATGTAGCTTTACATTTAGTATCTGCAGTATACCAGACCCCGGTTTCATAGTAAAAAATCCTCCATAGGTTAGATTTTATTTTCATGCATTTACTATTTTCTTTCACCTACTAAATTTTATTCTAAAAATATTTTTTTAAGAAAATCACTTAAAAACTTAAGTTTGGGGGAAAAATGTTTCTTTTGAAAAGAAGTAAACCAAATTTTATTTGTCCTTAAGTAACTAAATGTTTAAAATTAATTTAAAATGGGTTGAGATATGAAGATTTAACTTTAAATGAATATACTTATGTTTATAAATATTACGGTAAATTTAGGAAATAAGTTTTTAATAATCAAGGTAAATAATGAAAATTAAATTCTAAAGTTAAAGATATTTGGTATGCTAGGATAAGAGTATAATTTTTTATTTAAAGTAAGGAAAATTATATTTTTGAAGTGTTTGAAGTACTAAGAATTTTAGAGTTTCATGTAAAAAAAAAAAAACGAGACTTTATGAAAAATCATAAACTAATATGAATTTATAAAGTGAAGAAAGGTTTCAGTTTGGCACAAAATAGTTTATATATATATTTTCAAATGATTTCAATTTCTTCACGATCCATACACCATTGTAAAGGAGAAGGATGCTTTCTTAAATTTGAACTTTTCGTCACAATAAAAACTTTGTTTAATTTTCATAATTTTTCTTTTGAAAGTTTAATATTTAATTTAGTTTAACTTCTGTAGTCTTACATCTGCATTTTAATTAGCATTCACTTGAGTAGTTAATTTTTGAACTTTGCACTTTACTTTTACTCTTGTTTTTGTTTTATTATAAAATAATTTTCTTAATTTACTTTAGGATTTTCCAACTTTCCTGTGGCATCGATATCTAAGACTCCATTTGAGCCCTTTATTACTTGAGCGATACGTTTACTTGCGTTGATATTAAAGGGCATTTTACAGTTTAAAAAGAGTTTTAATAGATAAACTATTTATATAAAGAGTACTTTTGTTGGGATTATGTTACATATTGATTATATATCTGCAGTGTATGATTTTGTAATATTGAAAAATATTTGCAAAATTTTCACACTAAATCGCCCCGCATCTCCTGTCTCCCCGCATCACCTGTCTCTATAAAGTCCTCTAATTCTACACCCTTTAAAAATTTATTTCTCTATTTATTTCCACTCAACCCCATGAATTACATTCACATTCATGAAATAAATATGTTGATTGAGACAATACCATCTCAGATCTTACATGTTCTCACAACATGTATTAACATCTTAATTAGCTAAATTAAGAAGTAAATGAAATGCAAGGTTTCAAATCATGAAAAATTCTTCCAACATTAAAGTTTAATACTTCACACAACTTCCTTTAAACATTTAATCACTTATCGTTTTAAGGAAAAAAAGATAAAGAAAACTACTCAAAATTCATGAAGAAAATACAACCACACATGAGACACATGAGTTTAAAAGTAGAAATCATGCACACAAATAAGAAATCTAAATTAAAACCAAGTGTAGTCTCAAAGATAAACACTTATCTCAAATCCCCTTCGCAAAATGTCTTCAAGTTCCTTTGAATTCTCTTCCTTTACTCACAATACAAACTAAAACTCAAAATAAAAAGAAAAGGTGGCCGGCAGTGGCAGTGGCGATGTGTGGCAGTGGCGGCGACTTAGATGGATGATGACTGTGAAGTTGATGGGTGGTTGGTCTCCTCTCTTAGAAAATCTAAGTCTTTTCTTATAAAAATCTAAGGGGTGCCTTGGTGTCATTTCAAAAAGGTGTCTCTATTCAGTGAATCTTCTAGAATTTGCCTCCTGAAAATCCAGTTGAATGAATTTTTGTATCCATCAACTATATCCCATGTTTTTATCAAGGGTTGCTTCAGAAACCACTTTAAAAAGTTGCTCAAATTAAATATATCATCAAGTAACTACTTCGGGCGCTTAAGCGTGGGGTACCTGGCGCTTAGGCGCGGAGCCTCTTGTGCTTGGGCGCCTGATCCCGATATTTTGTATATGCAAGGATTTATGAAGTTGACACCACTACTTGAAGATTTTAATCCCTGACAACGACGCCAAAAACTTGATACACGGATGCCTTAATGCTTATGCACATCTTACGCAAGTATACGTGGTGTATGAATAGTACTAAATTTGAATCCGGTTGTGATGAATTATAAGGAAAAGTTCTAGCCTACAACTTTTAGCCTAAGTCTAAAGAGTATAATTTGCAAATTCAATTTTAATCCTATTAAAAAGCTATGAAAAATTGGTCCATCCTAACAAGCTAAAAGATTCTTTTATAAATCAAGGGTTGAGAATTTCCCTCTTTAATTGATCAAGTGATAGACATGACTAAGGATTCAATTCAAAAATTAGTGTCGATAAGGAGAAAAGCTCTTCCTTTTCCCCTTCTAGTGGTCTAAGGAAGAATAGCAGTCTTAAGTTTAGTTTAGCTCTCTAATATTCTATAAATTCTCATAAGAAAATGTCTCCTAAAAGATTGCATGAATCCAATGACATTATCCCTATTCCAATGAGTTCTTGTTGTTAACTCTTTTGTTCCATAAAGAATCCTTCTAGATATCAATATTCAAAAAAGATTTTAACAATCATCTAGCCAATTAGAAAGTAAATTAAGCTCTCCAATTAACAAACACTATTAAACTCAAATTAAAGCCAAAACAATCCCAAATCCCTTGTCATATCCAATCACCATCTCAATTAAGGAGAGAAACAAGAAAACTACTTACTATTCATGGCAACCTTCATCAACACAAGCTTAGTATTATGAATAAACATAAGAAACCAAGTCTTTACAAGGAAATTCTGAAGAAAGTACAACTTAATTGTACTTATCTCCTTCACAATAAAACAAGCCCCACAACTTCCATCCAAAACTTAATTACTTATCATTTTAAGAAGAAAGATAAAGAAATTTACTCATAATCCATTGAGAAAACAAAATCACACTTTAGTTTAAAACAAGAAATCATTGTTAAACCAACAAAAAGTCTCAATTAAAACCAAAAGTAGTCTAAAAAAAAGATAAAATTTTATCTCAAGTCATCCACAAAACTCTTGAAGTTCCTTTGAATCTATTCTATTTTACAATCACTCAAAACAAAATAACAAAAAAGATAAAGTAAAGAAAAAGTGGTTCCTAAAAATCTCTTCGAGCTAACTCCCCAAAGAAGAACTTTTAAAACTTGCAAGTATTTTCTGGACTCCTTTTAAGTCCACTCTTATTTCTTTTATAGTTTTCTAAAAGGTGCCTTGGGATCTCTTCAAAATATGTCTTGATTCAATGTATTTGCCCAAGAGATGCATCCTTTCATGATAATTTTCATCCATGGTGGTTATAACCACCTATTAAGCTAATGGGTGCCTCAAAACCTCTTCAAAATTTGTGAAAATTGATTTTACTCGTCTTGTAACTACCACTGGCACTTAAGCACGGGGTCTTGACGCTTAGTCATGGCCTTCTCAGTTTAATCGACGCTTAAGCGCCGGATCTGGTGCTTAGGCGCCAAAACTCTTTTGCACAATTTTTCACCTTTTTGCTCCAAATTTGATCCTTTTTCACTCCTTTAAGCATTTT
>NW_018164890.1:15839-21059 GCF_001263595.1 Phalaenopsis equestris
ATGTCTAAAAACACTATATATTTTAGGTGTATCAAAATCCCCCAAACTTAAAATGTTACTTGTCCTCAAGTGACACTTCAATCTTTAAAAAACAAATATGTATGATATGTATATGAGTTTCTTTAGGAGTTTCTAAAATTTAGATTTAGAAATATAGTAGTCAAATTTAGAAAAAATAATTAGTAAATGAGACCAACTTAAAGTTTGAAAATTTTTAATGTTAAGAACTACAAAAATTTGAGTTTCTATTTAATTTAGAAATATTGTAAGTTCTCTAAATCTTGATTTTAGTTCTTTTATTTTCTCTACTTAAAAAAATTTATTAAAAATAATTTTACTTACTATATTATATTTATGAGCTTAAGATTTTATGAAGTCTTAGACTTTAAAAAGATCAAATGTAGAACCAATTTTTGATCACTAATCCTCAAGCTTCTCCTCCCTTACATTTCATTTCTTTTTCTTCTTCTTTTTCTTCTTCTTTTTCTTTTTCTTTTTCTTTTTCAGGCAAGGATTACAATATCTAGATAGACCTTTAATGTTTTTGAATTCCACTTTTGGATAGGCCTTTAATTCTACTATTATTATATCTAAAGTAAACTTTTACTTATAGATATAATAATAGTTTTGAATATCATTTTAATAAAAGAAATTTAAGTATTAAAAATAAAAGTCTAAATTATCTAAATTTTTTAAAAATACAATTTTTCTTACTAAAGATAGTCACTTATATTAATCATTTTCTATACTAAAAATTTTTAACTTAAAGTTTTTCTTCATTACTTAAAATTTTAACTAAATCTTCTTACCCATTTTTAAAATCAAATTTTACTTCCCTAATATAACTTCATATACATGATCAAATTTTCTTTTAAAATCAAATTCACTTGTAGTACATTTGAGAATAAATAAAATTCCAATTTTGAAAATGTCTTTCATCCCCCCCAAACTTAAATTTTTAACAGATTAAACAATTTAGCTTTAGATAATTATATAGGCAGGAAATAAAAGTTGAAATAACATGCTAACAAAAATTTTAACATCCTAATTATAAAAGTATAAAACTAAAGACAGGAGTAAAATTAATTTTTGATCAAATTTTCTTTATTTTCATTTTAGTTTAACATGTAGAGATTCAATAGACTTCTAAATAGTGGGTATAAAAGTAAACAACACACTAACATGACAAAAGAAAAATATAGGGTAGCAGTTTCTGAATTTTATGTTTAAGGTCTAAGATAGCAAGACTTTCTACTTTATAACAGATATGAAATTAAGTTAAGTTCTAAACTAACTAAATCACAGTACTAAACACAAAACAACAACTATTGCCCTAAAATTTAAAAATAAAACGAAATACTATCTAACACAATAATCTCAACAACAATAGAACATAAAAACTCTAAACACAACATAAATCATAGTCCAAAACAACACACAGATGCTAATGTAACAAGTTCAGACCACATATTTCACATCATATTACAACCATAAAATGAATCTCTCAGCTCTACTCTTCATCCTCAGAATCACCACTGTACCATTTTTCTGTAGGCTCTTAATCAAGATATCAAGGATATGGAGGAAATTACACTCATGGTTCACCTCTAATCAGGTTTTTCAAAGATGAGTGGAATTTATCTTCATAATCACTCTTCCTTCTATTATAAGTACTAGTATGATCTCAAAATGCTCTAAATTTTGTACCATATCAGCGGTAAAATTGATATTGTCCGTCATCTTATACAATAACTCATCTTGAGTTTTGGTATCACCTCTAGATGTAGAAGCACAAGAAGTAGATGATCTTGATGAAGATGCAGCAGAGTTAGATGCAGCAGACGTATTTAATCCATAACTTTTGGAAAATCCTCCTCTCCAGCTAAAAAACGAATGCTCAGAATATGTCTTCACATTCACCTTCGTAATGGGCTTTAGAGGTAACAAAACTTTCTCCCAACTATCATACTTCACTCTAACCTGCTCGCATAATGAAAATATCAAGGAAGCAAATCCCACAGTAGTAGCAGCAGCAACTGAACTGATGATAGTGTGATAGTGTGATAGATCAATGTCTTTATGTTGATGGGCTTTCCCTCCTGAATACAATAGTTCAACGTCACTATTTCTCTGGTCACTTCACTAAGATGATTGGTCAGAAGCAGAGGAGCATAAATAAAATAGTGCAAAGCCTTCGAAGGTGCACATAACTTTAAAGTTGGAAAATTTACTCTCCTCTCATTGGTTATCTTTTAAAGTCCTCTCCCAATAGTCAAATATGAAATAATCTCGTCTAACTCCACTTCACTAGGACTATAATTTGCATAAAAACATAAAGTCTCCGGTGGTAAATGGTAAAACAAGTTGATTACCTCTGGAGTAAAAGGTACCAATTTCCCTCTAACCATAACTTGATCGTCTTCAGCCTCTGGGAGATTTGCATAAAACTCCCTCACAATAGAAATCATTGCGACAAAAGAGAAACAACAGAACTATTCCCACTGTCGGCGGACTATCAAGTCTTCTACCTCTCTACCTTGACTCTTGGAACATCACTCCTGAATCAATTTTCATGACTGCAGAGCGTCACTATATCGATTCTGAGCTTTCAAACTGAAAAAATTGCTCGAATCGAATGGGCTCTTTCCTTTAGTCCTTTTCATTCTTGGTGTCATTCTACAAATTTGTTAAATTCCAAAACTAACTTTAAAAATCAAGTTTAAATCACTAAACTAAACTTCCAAAAGCACTAACTAAACTTCCCAAGCAATTTCCATAGATTTTTCTTCACTTTTTACCATGAATAGTAAATTTTTGAAACTTTCCAAATGTGCTCAAAATATATGGTGAAAATCCAAATTTTTGCATAGAAGTAAAGCTCTTACCTTAAGAAACTTGGATCTAGCAAATCTCACTCGGTTTCACCAAGAAATCTTCAAATTCCACTTGCCCTAGCCCTTAAAATCACGATTTTGAGTTGGGGAAGACGGTAAGAGGTGTTAAAAAATGGTGTTTTCGGGCTTAAAATTCACTTTCAACCGTTCGCGAACTAGTTTTTGTGAACCGACGCTTAAGCATGGGTAAGTGGCACTTAGGCACCTGCTTCTTGGGTTGGCTCACGCTGCACAATTTTTGAAATTTTTTATTGTAAGTGAAGTGCACTATTAGCCTAAGTAAACCACCCCTAAATGGTCTCATAGCACGTAAATAACTATTTTTACTTCCTATAACTCCCTTCTCCCTCAAAATTCCCCATAATAATTAATTCAATTTGAGGTTAAAAATAACACAAATTTTCACAAAAAACAAAATTGTATTAATTCACAAACAAGTACAAACACATTTAACACTTAGTTCTCTCTCCAAATAGTCTTCGATGAGAAAATTTTCCTAAGTACAAAACACTTAACATATATTTACAATTAAACACATAAGTAACACAAACACTAAACACAAGACATAAACACTAACACACTTAAAAACATGAATCCAAACACACAATTCCTAATACTTAACTTAATGCCCCTCTTCATTAGAAGGAACAAATTCTTGTCTTTTGGTAGTCTCTCCAGGAATATAAAGTTGATAAAACGGACGGTGGTGACAAGTCTAATACTATTATCTTTGATCCACTTTTTCTTAAGAAACATCACCTTATCTGCTTCCTTTATACAACTTGTATGGCTGAATTGCAACTTAAGTTGCCACCCAATATGTTCTAGATGAGCATGCAATTCAGCTGAGCATGCAATTCAAGCACCTTAGTCTCTAATGCAGATATAGTATTCTCTTTCTGGTTGATCTTCTTCGATATCCCTTCAATATTAACGACTAAGAAACTGTTATACTTCATCTGTGCACTTTGACTAATGAACTTCTTCTTCATGGCTTCTTCCTTCTTCTTCAAATCCATCTCCCATGAAGATATTTTCTCTAAATCTCTCTCTTTCTTAGACTTTTAGGGCTAAAAATAATCCGGGGTGAAATTCCTTCACAAACCCATTCTATTTATCGATCTAATTCCCCCTCATAACTTCTAGAAACGACTAGAAACTGCCAAGACATGTTTATTCCAACTAAATTGCAGTTATACCTTCTAGAAATTGAAATTTGCACATGTGATTACATGTGATCGCTTAAGCGCTAGTGCACATTTTTGCACCAGTCAACTTAACGTCCAAATTCTCATTCTATAACAGTGCACATTTTTGCACTAGTCAACTTAACGTCCAAATTCTCATTCTAACATATCTAGGTCACTAAAAAAAGTCTAAAAATCATTACTAGCACATAATAAACTCAAAAATACTACCCCAAATTTCTTTAATTAGACTCAAAACAACAATCAAAGCAAAACACACTAATAACTATGGGTTGCTTCCCACAAAATGCTTAGTTTTGTGTCGCCAACCAGACTTAACCAGTCCTCATTTTGGTTGACCCAACATCATTCAATCATTATATTTATGCTGATCCTCTATATAATAAGGTTTCAGTCTATGTCCATTCACTTTAAAAATTTTCTCATAATTAGGATCTTTAATATCCACAACTCCATAAGGATGATTAGCTTTTATCACAACAAATGGGCCCATCCACCTGGACTTAAGTTTGCCTGTAAGTAATCTTGACCTTGCATTATATGACAAAACTTGTTGCCTTGGCTGAAAATTTTTAGTAAGAATCTTTTGATCATGCCACATTTTCATCTTTTCTTTATAAATCTTAGCACTCACATAAGATTCATTCTTCTCTTCAAGCTCATTTAATTGTAACAATCTTTTCTCACCAGCATCTTTTAAATTATAATTGAACTCTTTAATAGCCCAACATGCTTTATGCTCAAGTTAAACTGGTATGTGACAAGCTTTCCTAAATATTAGCCTATATGGGGACACTCTTATAGGAGTTCTATATGTAGTCCTATAAGCACACAAAGCATAGTCAAGTTTGACTGACCAATCCATTTTTATTGGATTCACAGAATTTTCCATAATTTTATAATTTCTTGACTAGATAATTTAACCAAACCACTTGTCTGAGGATGATAAGTAGTAGAAATCCTATGATTTATATAATATTTCTTTATTAACTTCTCCATAATGACATTTCTGAAATGACTTCCCCCATCAGTAATGATAGCTCTCAGCATCCCAAATCTACAAAATATGTTCTTTTTAAAAACTTTGCAACACTTTGAGCAACTTTGAGCATCACATG
>NW_018164890.1:21302-22261 GCF_001263595.1 Phalaenopsis equestris
ATCTCAGATTGTAGTAGGCCAATAAAATCAAGATTGTAGAATTTTGTATGTTATTTTATCAACAACAAAATGTCCCCCAAAATCAGAATAATGATATTTTTTGATAATTTCATAAATTTCTTCTAATGGTACACATCTTCGAATGATCAGATCCTTTTCTTGTTTATATAAATATGGGTCATCCAAAAAATAAGTCTTAACTTCACAAATAAATTTCCTCATTTGTTGGTATGTCATTCCATGGGGTTTAAGGTCACTAACAATATAGTTCACAATGTCGGCATACCACGGAACACGCCACTTATTTGCTGTGAAAAATTTTTCATCTAAAAAATGTTCATTAATTTCTTTTTCAAAATAGAGTGGTCTTTCTAATTCAATCCTGGACAAATTATCAGCAATTTGATTTTCAGTTCCCTTCCGATCTACTATTTCAAAATCAAATTCTTGTAAAAGAAGAATCCATCTTATAAATCTCGGTTTAGTATCCTTCTTTTTCATTAAGTACTTAATAGCAGAATGATCAGTATGTATTATACAATGAGTTCCAATCAAATATGATCTAAATTTATCAAAGGCATATACTATTGTTAATAAATCATTTTTCAGTTGTTGTATAATTAATTTGAGTTTCATTAAGAGTTTTACTAGCATAGTAATTAACTTTAAAAATTTTATCATATCTTTGTTCTAAAACAACTCCAATAGCATAATCACTTGCATCATACATAAGTTCAAAAGGTTTTTTTCCAATTTGATGAAACTATAATTGGTGCAGTGATTAATTTTTATTTTAATAATTTAAAAGATTTTATGCATTCCTCACCAAAATTAAAAATTGCATCTTTCTCCAGTAAATGACATAAAGGCTTAGCAATCTTTGAAAGGTCTTTAATATATCACCTGTAAAATTCAGCATGTCCTAGAAAACCCCTAATTTCCCTTACATTTGTTGGATA
>NW_018164890.1:22383-24406 GCF_001263595.1 Phalaenopsis equestris
TGTCCAGCTTGTCTATCCAGCATTTGATCTAGAAAGGGTAGTGGAAAATGATCTTTCCAAGTGACAAGATTTAATTTTCTATAATCAATGCATATTCGCCACCCTGTAACTTGTCTAGTGGTTATTAACTCATTATGCTCATTCACTGTTACAGTTACTCCTTTCTTAGGAACACAGTGAATTGGACTAACCCATGCACTATCTGAAATAGGGTAGATAATTTCAGCATTTAACCCCTTTAAAATTTATTTCTTAACAACCTCTTTCAAAATTGAATTTAATCTCCTTTGTGGATCAGCCCTGGGTTTACAGTTTTCTTCCAAATTAATTCTATGCATACAAATTAAAGGAGTGATTTCTTTAATATCAGCAATTGTCCATCCGAAGGCTTTCTTAAAAATTTTCAGAATTTTCATCAGCTTCTCTTCTTCTTCCTTTTCTTCTTCCTTTAGCTTTTCTTCTTCTTCCTTTGTTAACATCGGGAAATTATAACAGGTAAAGTAGAGGAATCTCCTAAAAAGGCATATTTTAAATGTTCATGAAGTAATTTCAACTCAAGTTCTGGAGGTTTCTCAATAGATGGGCACAATGATTTGTCTTTATCTATCGTGTCCAAAATTTCAAAACTTTCTTGAACATAACTTTAATCTTCCTTAAAAAGGTTTGCACATTGAACTAATTCTTTTCTTGCTCATGTTCTGAATCTTTTTCTTCAGATTTTTCTTCATAAGTAGTCTTGAAATGACATTCGCTAAGATATCTTATAACATCCACTCTATAGAATTCATCATCTTTACCTTTTGCAGAGTATTTCATTAAATTTGGAATGTTAAAAGTAATAGTTTGATCATTGATTCCCATTGTTAATTCCCCTTTCTGCACATCTATCATTGCTCTTCCTGTGGCTTGGAAAGGTCTCCCTAAAATGATATGTATCTCTTTATCTTCCTCCATATCTAGCACAATGAAATCAATAGGAAAGATAAATTGATCCACTTTTACTAGGACATCTTCTATAACTCCTTTAGGATAGGTTATTGAACAATCTGCTAACTGCAGAGTTACGTAGTAGTGGTTATTTCTCCAAATCCCAATCTCTTAAATATTGATAATGACATAAGGTTAATGCTTGCACCTAAATCACATAAAGCTTTCCCATAAAATTTGTCTCTTATTGCACATGGAATTGTAAATCTACCATGATCTTTAAGCTTTTCAGGAAGTTTCTTTTGAATTATAGCACTGCACTCCTCACTAAGTGTAACAGTCTCATTATCTTCAAACTTCCTTTTTCTGTTGAGAATATCCTTCATAAACTTTACATAGCTTGACATTTGTTTTAAGGATTCAATAAATGGAATATTGATTGTAAGCTTCTTAAATATTTCCACAAATTTTAAAAATTGCTTATCCAACTTCTGTTGTCGAAGTCTCCGAAGAAAATGGAGGTGGTGTTTTTTTTAAATCAATTTTCAGAGGAGAAATATGTCTTTCAGAATCTTTCAGAGCGACCTCTTTTGATTCTTCAATTTGTTCTCACTACTTCAATCTCTTTTTTAATCCTACCTTCCAACTCTCTTCCGCTTCTAAGTTGTACGGCTTTAACTTGCTCTTTATTCTGGTCATTTAGATTTGATTCAGTATTACTAGGAAGTGTTCATTGGGATCTATTACTTAATGAACTTACCATTTGCCCAAGTTGATTCTCAATATTTCTAATTGTAGCTCCTTGACTCTATAATTGATTACCCATTTGTAACACCACTTCTTCTATAGACAACTTCTTATCCTTAAATTGTGTATTACTATTGATACCTGGAGGATAAGTAGATCTATAATTATTATTCCATTTGGTGTTCTAGTTTCCCAATGAGTTTACTTGGTTGTTCCCCCATTGTTGATTATTACCACCTGAATTGTCATTCCAGTTAAAGTTGGGATTGTTCTTCCAACCTGGGATATAATAATTGGAGTATGGGTTATTTTTCTTATTATTTATGGCATTCAAAGTTTCTAATGATGC
>NW_018164890.1:24532-26340 GCF_001263595.1 Phalaenopsis equestris
CATCAGTTTCATGAATATTGGCTACTTTCTTAGGATTTACCCTCTCAGAAGGCCATTGAAAATTATTGGTATCCATTTCTTCAATTAAAGCGTAAACGTCATGAAATGATTTTGACATAAATGAACCACCACGAGCGGTATCGATAATTGATCTAAGAGATCCAACTAATCCATTAAAAAAAGTTTGAATTATCAACAAATTTGGTATAGCATGGTGTGGACACTTTCTTAAAAGTTCTTTAAATCTTTCCCATGCTTCATAAATATATTTCCCTTCAAACTGATTAAAAGATGTAATATCATTTCTAAGCTTCATAGTTTTTTATGGTGAAAAATATTTAGTCAGGAATTTTTGTGCTAAATCACCCGAAGTTCTGATAGATCTAGGTGCTAACGAATTCAACCAAAATTTAGCTTTATCCCTCAATGAGAAAGGAAATAACCTATGTCTTATGACATCATCTGATACACCATCGTATTTAAATGTAGCGTACAATTCAAGAAAATTGGCAAGATGTAAATTTGGATCTTCAGTTGGTGATCCCCAAAACTGATTATTTGATACCATTTGGATAATAGCAGGTTTAAGCTCAAATGAATTAGCCACTATAGTAGGTTTTTGAATACTACAATGAAGTTGATCTACAGGAAGGTTGGCATAATCTCTTAAAGGTCTGAACCCTTGATGAATTTCAACATTTTCATTATTTTGGTTTGTCATTTCTATAATTTTTTTAATTTTTTCAATATTTTTAATTTTTTTGGTTTTTTTATTTTTCTAATAGTTCTTTCTAATTCAAAATTGTAGGGCACTAGTCTTTCAGAACTTGAACTACGCATATACTAACATAAAATAAAATAAAATAAAATTAAACATACAAAATAAGATACAATATTTAAAGTTAAAATAAGACTTTCTAAAAATAAAAATTTACTTAGTTTTCTTCCCGGCAACGATTTTCTTTCCGGCAACGACGCCAAAAACTTGATCCCAATATTTTGTATATGCAGGGATTTATGAAGTTGACACTACAATTTGACGATTTTAATCCCCGACAACGGCGCCAAAAACCTGAGACACGGATGCCTTAATGCTTATGCATAGTATAACAATAGTTCTGATGGTATTCACTTATATTTTCTTATTTTGCAATAAAACTAAAAATTTGATCCTGAAGAAAAATAAGAATTTAACTTTTTAATTTATATATATATATATTCGGATACTATACAAGTATACGCATCGTTATCAAGTAATATATGACTTTTTGATTAAGACCTAGATATCGAAGCCACAGGGAAGATTATGCAATATGCACTTTTTAGAAAGTTTTTCTATTTTTAAAAAGATAAATACTTAAACTAAAAATAATTTTTGTAGGAATTTAAAATTTAAATATTTTTGGTATTTTTGATATTTTAATGAAACAATAACAACTAAAAAGGTAACTAAAGTTTTTGTTGAAGAAAAATATTTAATATGAAAATATCTTTCTTCTTATCATGAATCAGTAATAAGTATAGAAAATATGTTGTGGAAGTATGCAAATTGTGTTGTGCCAAATAGGAGCAATACTATTCTTTACCCTTACTAGAGATGTTATAAAGAATATTGACTAATTTAAGTTTGAATAGTTCTGAAGACCGGCTAGGCAGGGAAGGTACTAGCTCTCACTCTAGAGTTCCCTCGATTCCCTCCACCTGGAGGCTAACATTCTCGTATAAGAATCTAAAATAATAAACCAAGTTGTGGGCTTTAACCTGTCACTTTAAAGTCCTCTAACTCTACACCCATCAATGAATATTTC